>NC_056747.1:50885945-51059625 GCF_019279795.1 Protopterus annectens | reverse complement strand
AGTAGGCTTTGAATTTTCAAACTAGGTCCTCAATGTGGGGAGCGAAGCCCTGATGTAAAATATGGTTAGTTTTACTTTTGGTAGTCACAAATATAACCTGTTGGCTTACATTTGTGATTACTTTTTTGTGATGTTGATTGTAATAATTAATGGTAATCCCTAATGAGTTTGTTTGATGTTTTTGTGTTTCGGTCAAGCCACCAGAGATTATTCTTTGTAAACTTGTATATATAACATTCAGTGCTGTATAGACTGTTTTATGTGCATAATCATCTTAAATGTATGTTGCTGTTGATTCTAATTGTCATTACTTGGTTTTGTGTTCTGCTCCCTTGTAGCCCAGGGCATGGCTTATTAGGGTTAGATTACCAGTCCACCTACCTGTTTACCAAATATCAATAAATAAATACATTAATTCTTAAGTTTTAGTATTAGAGTCCTGTATTAAAAGTAAATAAGGTGCATTAAGTCTTAAGAATTTAAGATATATTTTTATGGCCATTGCCTTATTCACTAGTTGATCAGGAACATTTTATCATGTCGCACATTTTTGCATTTTTTCTAAAAGCAAACTGAAGAATTCACTGAGAGTTTCTTGTTTAGCCTGAATTTTCATAGTTTGTTTTAAATGCAGTTGAAGTAATCTTGATTTTCAGAAAATATGTCTTTAAGTACAGTGCTTAGTAAACGTGTGTGTTTCATTGTGTAGATATGTGGCAATACCCTTAAGTCAACATATGGGTGTCAAGGAGAAGTCACGGCTAAGAGCATTCGCAAATCCAGTACTGGAAACATTTTACAGGAAAAGAAGGATTCCAGATAAAGTGAGTTAATCTCTTACTGTAAATGTATGATTCCTGTAGTAATATTGTGCAGTTAGTATATTTGGACTGGATGCACATCATCACCATGTGAAATCATTATGAGCTATAAGTTATTGAAACTGAGGACGCAGAGATCAATGCCAGAACAGTCAAGTGTGAATACAACAGTAAACAAATATGAGTGTTTCGGCTTCAGTAGAATGGGGAGGATCCGGGCATTGCCACTGTGCTTTATAATGGGGCAGGCCTTCTGCGTGCCCGCGCAGTCACCTTGTAGGTTTTCCAGCCTCAGAGAAGTGAGAGTGTTGTCATTTAACTGACGACATCTGTGATGCCTGTCTCAGAGGCTGCATAACCTGGAGTAGAGTGCTTTAATTCTTCTGCAATACTCTGTATCGGTATGTTGGCAGGCTGTTTTCTGAAATTAGCGTTATGTTGCATTGTCTTTGCCTGGCATTTGGTTACTTTTATTTAGTATTGTCAGTCGCTCTACAGCTCTCTGACCTGCATTTTGTGGTAGGCAGAAGGCAGTCAACATACTTTCACATTTTTTTCATTCTTTTTGTACACCAGTCATGCCATCAAAGAACAATTATTTCAATAATAAACTTTCTGTGAGGAAGCTAGGTAGCAGAAACTGTTAAAACACATGCATTACAAGAATTAAGAATTAAACATCTTTTTGTGGGTTCCTGCTTTTAAACTTACATGTTTGCCTCATTTTGTCTTTGGAATGTCATCGTTAGTTGAACAGTATGCCTTTTTGACTTCTAGACGCCCTCTGTTTGGGCTTGCATTGCACTTAGTAGAAGAAGAAGAAAATGGAAAAAGAACCTCTAACATCCTTGCCGTTTTGAACAACGTTAACACTGGTAACTACTTAACCATCACAGTTGTATTCAGAAGCAGCTGTGTCAGAATTAGTCCTCCGACATCTGAGGCACAGTAACATACGACATTTCCCTGTAACCTCATGCCACCTATGCTCAGTGGTGCACTGCAAACCGTGTATGATAACCTGACATACTGACTTCATAGGTAATTACTAGGCTAATGACCGGGGGAGGGGGTACTTTTTAAGACTAGCAATACTTCCCAAGAGTGAGAATGCTATGTTGAGAAAGAAATATATGGTTATTTTACAGTAATCTACATGACAGGTAAAAAGGGATCATCTGGGAGTAGGTTGGGGAGAATATTCTGTGGGTAAACACACACAACATTACTCAACAGTTCTCACCACTCCGCTGCAGCAGAATGATCATGATGGTTTATCTACTGCACTCACGGTGCGTGCTTGGCAACAGTAATTGCATATTGCATGACCATTGGCATTCATAATTGTCCTTACCTGGATGATTCATTCAGGCTCCCACCCAAGAGGAAAGTTAGATGGCCCTAAAGTTCACTTTGTCCTGCTTCATGACTCACTGACTTTCTCTGAATGTGTGTAAATCAGAGTTGATTCCATTGTAACAGCTCCATTTCATGAGAACCTTTCTGGACACCCCCAATCAATCAGCATTCCTTCCTTCAGAGAGGGTGCTGTTTCTGATCATTAAGTTCAAGTCCATGTAACACCAGAATCAGATTACAGCTAGAAAATACCTAACAGCCCCGGGTTACATGGCTTATACATTCTTGATGGTCCCTATGGAAAAACTCCATATGAGAAAATTTCATTGGTACATTTGGAACATATGGTGTCTTAGTGCCAACATTCCTACTCACTGCAGTGCACATCATTTCTCTACCTTGTATTTAATAAAACTGTTAACGTAGATAAAGCAGTGAATGTTAATTGTGAAGCCCTTTCAAGCCAAGACACCAAAATACTTACTTTAGATGTAGCTGGTGGGATACAAAAGATACTAAGAATTCAGAGCACCTGGAACAGTACTGAAGGAAAGGCACACCTGCGTCAGAGATATTTATGTACAGACAGATCTGGCAGCCAGGGACCTAGTTTAGACTATCATAATAATGCTGCACTCAGGTTGATAAATCAACAAGTAGGTGGAAACCCAGTCTTAAATTTTATGCAGACTGGCCATTGAAATTGGTGTATGAACCCTTGAGTTTGGTTTGATCCTCTGGACATCCTACACTCCATTCCAGGAAAATGTGCTGGCAGACCAGCTGAGCAGAACAGAAGCAGACCTTCAGGAATGTGTGCTGAACATGGACAGATTTCTGATATTGTTCTACAGGTGGGGTATTTCAGAAGAAGGCCTTTGTTTCTTCAGGAGGCAAATTGTCGATAAAAATTTTGTATACAGCATTGTATTGGTGAGAAGAACTCAAAACAAGTTAGGTCTTCTGTATAGACCATCTAAAGTTCTCACTGCATATTGCAAAAACACTTCTTCACCCTACCGTTTATAAAGTCTACTTTCTCCTATGTTCACATGGGAAGGAACGAGGAAGAGTGTGATAGAATTCTAAGGGGGAGAGAGAGGAGGAGGAGAGTGAGAATTAGAGGAAGTGTTATGAGAGAGAGGATGTAAATCAGTTTGTTTGGTAGTGAGCTATAGGAGAAGTAGATAGTGAGGGAGAGTTCTAGCCATTGTAGTTATTTTAGGGCTGTACAGTGGTGTGTAGAGTCACGGCTGTTTCGAATTTAGCAAATTTGTTATAGCATGACTCTAGCTTTGATAGCAGAGATGAATGTAGGTTGGTTAGGATGGGAGCACCATAAGTGAGAGATGGCAAGAGACAGGAAGGAGCTAGGATACGTTTGGAGGAGAGAGAGAGGAACTTCTTATGTCTGTATTAAAGCCAGAGTTTTTTTTAAGTTTTGTTGATATTATTTTGAATGTTAAGGTGAAATTTGAGGTTTTCATCGATTATTATGCCCAGCAGTTTGGTGTGTGTAACTAAGTCTATCTTGGTTGAGTTGAGAGATAAAATGTCAAAGGTGTCTATTAATTGGCGAATTTTTCTTAGGGGTAAATATGACTTTAGTCTTTTTGTGTTTTAAGGAGAGGTGATTTTCATGAAGCCATTTTTCCACAGTGAAAAGAGCTGTTTGGGTGGAATGCCTTAGAGTATTTGTGTTTGGTGCTGAACAGACAATAGTAGAGTCGTCTGCGTACTAGACAAGTGAGCCCTGTTTAATAACTTGTTGGAAGTTATTCATGAAAATATTGAATAGACGAAGGCCTAAAATAGAGCCTTGCAGCACACCTGTGGGGTTATGAATATAGGCTGAAATAGAGTTCTGCCATCTAACAGCATGCTCCATGTTGGAAAGATAGCTTTTGAACCAGTTGATGGACTGGGGAGATGGACATATTTTGTAGAGCTGGGAGCGGAGTAAAGGGTGAGACATCGTGTTGAAGGCTTTTGATACGCCCAAATAAAGGGCAAAGACAAAATTTCCTGAGTCGCGGGCCTTATTTACTGTGTCTACGAAGGAAGTTAATGCAGAAGTAGTACTATGACATGAGCAGAACCTGTGCTGTTTAGGGGAATGAATGTTGTATTTTAGCAGGTAGTCTAGTAGTTGTTTTTATACACATTTTTCAAGAATTTTAGAGATAGGGGAAAGTATAGCGATAGGATGGAAGTTAGAGACGTCATTAGAGGAGCCACCTTTGTGAATGGCAGGATGATAGCTTTTTTCCAAAGGTCAGGGACATGTGATTCTTGAATGGATATGTTAAATAGGATGCTAATGGGATATGCCACTGAGGCTGCAGCAAGTTTTAGAAACATCGGAGGAATTTCATCGACTTCATTGGAGCAAGGTGTTAATTTCAAAAGGAGTTCATAGGTAGGTACTAGGCTGTTGGCCCTAGGGCCTATATAAACCTAGCCAAAAAGGTATCCTGGCTTTCGCCACCCAAGAAAATTATTTTTCTGTGCCATTGTTGAGCAGAGCCACAGAGGTGATCCCTGGGGTGAATTTCCTATTTCCCATCAAATTTGTTCAAATCAGAGTTTTTTGATGTAGGAGGTAAGCATGGGAGAGATTGAGTTGTGGATGAGTAGCTTTGTGTATGTAATCTAGAGGGGTATTGTGAGACTATGGGAAGGAAAGAGGAAGAGTGTGATAGAATTCTAAGGGGGAGAGAGAGGAGGAGGAGGAGAGTGAGAATTAGAGGAAGTGTTATGAGAGAGAGGATGGGAGAAGGAAGCAGTAATATTAGCAACGGTGTCGATAAAGTAGGAGTTGAATAGGCTAGGTATTTGCTCAGGTGACTTGTCAAGGTGTGGGCATGGGTTGGGTTTAGAAGTTTATTAATAGAGGACCAGTAATGTAGGATGTCCCATTAAAAGTAACCCATAGTGTATTCATTCCAGACAGATGTGTCTCCCTTAATACTCTACTTCAGTGGTGCTCTACTCCCAGATCTTTGGTCTCCTGATACAAATCCTCTAGATGTTAAAAATTCAAATAGCTCTGGGAATTCCTTATAGTCCACATGTTTCAAATGTGTAACCTCCTACAGTTAGTCCGCTATAATCATCCAGTCACTTCAAAGAAAACCTAAAGTTGTTTCTAATTCCTGGCTGTCTTCTGTCACCAGGATAGCCTTAATATCTAATAACTACTGTTTCTGAAGAAATTTAAGAAAATATTTGGTATTAAAGATGTGAATTCAGTGGTAGTAACTCTGAAGGAATGTACATGTTATTCCCCAAGGTACAGTAACTAGGCTATGCTAGACAAATCTTATTTCACAGGAACATGTGCATGTAATTGAAACCTTCAACACACATCCATTAACTATCTCAGATCATGCGCCAAGATAAAAATAAAGGGTAATGAAGTAAAAATGGGGCACTGGCACGTCCCTACCTATCTGTTAAAAAGAGAAGAATTTAAGGAATAGGTAGTGGGAATTATTCTAGAGTTATTAGGGAATACAGAAATTTATTCAGCTAGTAAGTGGGATAAAATGAAAGGACAGTTTAAGAATAGGGTAGAAATAAAAGGGAAGGCTATGATTAAGAGTTAACAGGAATTATTTAGAGGGGCCGACAAATGTTGAAGTGTTGCAGAATATGGGGAATCTCATAGAAGCAGAAAGATGTAACTGCAGAGTGCTAAAGAGAAAATAAGGGAGTACCTGGACAAAAAGCATGAGTTTTAGAAAGATTGCAGTTAAGCAAGTATTTTTGAATAATAACTCCAGAGCACAAAAACTTTTAGAACGACGACTTAAACAACATAAAGCTGAAAGGGTTGCTGCCAAAGTTATGGATTCTATAACAAGAAAAATAACCAGGGAATCCTGTAAAGGTATTCAGAGATATTTCGTAAATTTTATAAGAGAAATGTTCAAATCAAGAAAGCGCATAAATTAAAATATTTATGGAACACATAAGTATGTCAAGGTTAGAATTAGATGAGGTTCACCAGTTAACAGTTAAGGTAAGAGTAGATGAGATAAAAATGGTGACATACAGTCAGTCTAAAGGAAAGTCTCCATGAACAGAAATGTATGGGTCTTTGATTAGGCTTCAGCCACTTCAAAACCTTGGATGTGGTGCTCAGTCTCCTCCCCCCACCCATAATCCCTTTGTAGAGAGCAAGCTACCTCAGATCTTGTTTGCTTTCATAAGTATTTGATGGATCTTGGTGCTGAGGGACGTGTTTCAGGGAAACTCTCTATATAGATAAGCACATTCCTTTTGGGCTTATTCTTCTTTTAATTTTTGGATTTCTCCTCTCATTAGCACTTACGGTACTGTTCCCTGCTCTGTTTAATCCCTTTTTCTCTTTCACTTTGTATCACTCCTTTCTGGGGCTTTTTAAAGCAAATTATACCATAGTTTAGTGTTTTTTCCTTCTCTTCTTTTGGGGTTGATCCTTTTATTAGTACCTCTTATGTTTTCCTCTTTCTTTCTATCACCTGTGAGGATGGCATATAAGCCCTCCAGATTCAAAAATGCATACTTTGTTTTATTTATTTATTTTTATTATTTATTTTACATTTGTTAACCGGGATGGTCCGATTGGATACATGTCCTTTTTCAGCGGAGGCCCGGGGAGAAAAGCTCCAACAGAGTTACATTGATAATTAGGTACAGTAAATGAGCTGAAAGAACTTAACAAAAACATAGGCTATTTACATACAAGTACAAGACTGCCATTACTATTTCTGAGATTACTACAAATGTAACATTAATAACATATTAGCAAGGACGGTAGGCAGTATAATGACATAGAGTTAGACAGGATACATATTTCTTTATCACAGTATACAAAGTACTTATCATCTTAGCTAGTTGTTTATTTTTTAGTTAATGGCACAGAGCTAGTCTGGGTTTGAGCACGGACATAGCCAGTGTGACTTGAAGTGGAGTTTTAGACTATTTTTGAATTGACTTCGAGAAGTTGCAAGCGTGATGTTATTTGGGAGAGAGTTCCATATTTGACCAGTGGTGTTGGCAAATAGCGTGTCACCACCTAGGTTGAGAGATTTAGTTGTTTGGACAAAGGAGTCTGTTTGCTGAGCGAAGGCAGCTTAGATTGGAGTAGGGAGTCATTAAGTTTTTTAGTGCTGGGGTATTCTCAGGTTGTTTTCTCACAAGTTACCAAATTCTGTAGCACCTGATAAATGTGTGTATTGTTTAGGACCTTCACACTTGGCCATTGTTCAAAGGCCACAGTGAGAGTAGGCAATGAGGTATTGTGTAAAGATGGAATAAGCTCATTCTAAAGGATCGCCTTCAGCCTGCCAGAGGAGAAATATTCTGTTTGGGATTTGGAAAGACTCCCGCTGCTGCTTCCTTTTTTCCATCTTCTTTAAAATATTGGTCTGAAAAACCCAAAGAGAAGCAAAAGGAGGGGAAAGAGAAAGGCAGGGAGATCAAAGTCAGCAAAAAAGAGATCTCTGGATCCAACACCTCCATTGCCTGTGGCAACAAAGATTTCTAGACCTTCGGAGACAGCTCTGTTTTCAGATCTTGTAGTTTTTGGATCCTTTACACTGCTTAGATTTTCGGCAGATCCTATTCCCTTAAGATCCAGTCTCTAATTTGGACAGGACAGACCCCATTACCCCTCCAGGCCACCTTCCTTGAGGGTTTTGAGAGAGAGAGTACTGCCTCAGCCTAGAGAGAGGTTTACATTTTTGGAACCAGATCCATCCCTCCCCTGTAGATTTCCCAAAGTCTGTAGCCTACTCCTGTTGTAATATCAGGACAACCAGTTTCCAGGAGCTTTGAGTCTTTTCTCTCAAGAGAGTCTGTCAAGTTCTGAGTCCTTTCCTGAACAACAAACAGAAGAGGTACACAGGAAACACAAGTGTAAGGGGAGACACTTTGATTGCCCATTGCCCTGAGGTGTGCCCTACCACCGACACTGGTTTTGATGAGAGAAAGAGAGAAGGTAGATCCCTCCTTGAGGATGTCTCATTCTGAGAGATTTTTTGATTATCTCACACAGAAAAAGGGTTAGTCCTTCCAGGTGCCTTCTCCGGGGTAGTCTGTTTTTCTTGAAGCTTTCAGTTCTGGCCCATCTACTACTTGATTTTCCTCCCTGTCCCATGAATGAGATGACCCGATTTCCTCCCAGGCATGGAAGGAACTGGGCAAAACTGAGCCTATTTCCAAAAAGTGTGACAGATTTTTGGTTGCTCCCAAAGACCATCCCCATTGGAACGAGTGCTCCATGGTAGATTCTAAGCAACCACTAAAAAGGAGCTTGTGGAAGAAAGTTCCTCAGTCTGTCTACCAAACAGGAAATTACATGTGTTTGATAGATTTGTGACGTGTGTGTACATATCATCTACTTTTCATTGAGAACGCCTAATTATTGGGCACATGTTTGTTTCCAGAGGATATGACAAAACGCCAAATCTCCTTGAGGGACCTTGTTTGCAGATCAAAGAAAATCCAGTGATTCACAGTTGGCCACCCTGCAGTCACTCTCCAGTGCCTCTATGTGCTTCATCTCTAATGCCATAGAGGCTGCATGTAGAGCAGCCAGCGCAAGCATTTCTATAAGCTTCTGGATGTGGCTGTACAATATTTCAAAACATTCAAGATATCCTTTGCCAGTATCCCATATGATGGATCAACTTTATTTGGTCCCAAAGTTAGAGACTATTTCAAAAAATGAGAATGATGTCTGCCACAGGGATCAAATTCTCTACCCCTCAAGGGACGTTCTCCAGAAACCAGAAGGGAAGAAAGAGAATTTGGTTTCATAAATCCCAGGGCTTTCCATCTGACACGTCTGGAAAAAGACCTCCCCAAGGCAAAGGTGTAAACTCCTGAAAATGTGTAAACAGGCTTTGCCTAGGGGGCAGAGGCTGCATGAAAAAACAAGGCTTCGGGGGACCTTTCTTGGAGAAGCCTTTCCAGAGCTCCTGAATTGTTGCTGCACTGGTGCAGATGGTTGGGACTTATTCATGCACCTGACAACTTGGAAGCCCATCATTCGAGACAAATAGGTGCAGAGGCCCATAGCTATAGGCCATTTTATTCCCATACACACCCCTCCTTTGTGTCCAAAAAGAATTCTCGATGTTCCACCCTCAAAAAAGAAGAAGCTACTTCAGAAATAATAGAGCTTCTAAGGAGTCAAGTCACCAAGGAGGTCTCCCCAAGCCAGAGAGGATCCAGAATTTACTCAAGATTCTTTTAGTGCCAAAGAAAAATGGGGACCTAAGGCCAGTTTTGGACCGAAGTTCTTTGAACAAATTAAATTTGTGAAGCAAGCACATTTCCGGATGGTCATGGTTTAGTCCATTCTTCCCTTGCAGAAGAATAATGTCTGGATATGCTTGATACATTTTTAGAATGCATGCTACCACTTAAAAATAGACAGACGCTTCAGGAAGTAACTTTGCTTCCTCCTGGGAGACGGTCATTTCCATTTCAGAGCTCTGCCCTTTGGTCTCACCACAGCTACCCTCCTCCTAGGTGTTTACCAAGTGTATGGCAGTGATGGTAGCTCATCTGTAATGTAAGGTTTCTGGGTATTTCCTTACCTGGACAGCTGGTTCATTACTGCCCCTTCCAAGAATCTACTCATTCAAACCAGAGGCTACTTCTTCCAACTATGCATAGACTTTGCTACTACAGGGAATTTAAAGTCCAAGCTACATCCAGTCCAGTCTTTAGAGTTCATTAGAGCACTTTTGGACAGAAGACTTTGGACAGTAATACTCCCTCAAAGAAGAATTGCATGCTTTCACAAACAAGTCCAAGATGTCATACCTCACCAGAAGCCACCAGCGAGACTAATTCTTTGTCTTCTAGGCTCCATGGCAGCCTCCATCACTTTAGTGCCAGATTTTTACATGCAAGTTCTTCAGTGGATTCTGGCAGTTCAGTGGTCAATCAGGAAACAACCCATGTCTTTTCTAGTGATTTTAATGAATGTTTGCAGCGCTCACATATAGTGGTGGCTAGGATCTCCTTATGTTCTACATAGACATCCTTTCATTCATCCCCCCCAAGTCACAGTGACCATGGATGCTTCCAACTGGGGATGTGGGGGAGCATTATCTGGGAAAGACCGTTCAAGGCACATGGTACCAAACAGAGGCCAGTCTTATAATATAATGGAGGTGAGAGCAGTTCTAGCATTGCAGACCTGTCAGGAGTCTCTTCCTTTGTGTGCAATATCTGTTCAGACAAACAGCATGGCAGTTGTTTGATATGCCAGCAAACAAGGAGCAAACAGATCATATCCTCTTTGTCAAGATGTCGTGAGAGTGTTGCAGTGGGTGATATCATCTTGCTGATTTCTAATAGCAACCAATATCTTGGAAAAAAACATTGTCCTAGAGGACAGGTTGAGCAGGTCTATTCTGCTGCCTCAGGAGTGATCCTGCAATCCATTATTAGTGGAGTGGATTTTCAGCCATTGGGGCCAACCTTGTTGCGGTCTCTTCACCTCTTCCCACAGCACTAGGTAGTCACCCAGGGATGCTGTGATGTCCCCCCCCCCCCCCGAGTAGGGGTCTTAATGCAGAGAAGGATATTAATCTGGGATTTTATGAGTAGGGCAGTGGAATATTGTAACAGAGATCAAAGAAAGGGAAGTGTGTCCTTTCAAAAAGGACAGGAGCTAATTACTTAGGAAAAAAATGGAAATTGTGGGTATGACTCATGCAGAATTGTGTTTTGAAAGAGGACTGTGCTTTAAGCAAAGGCAGGAATTGAACAATTTTATGTAATGTTGGATTGATGATAGTTGTACAAAAAATGTAATGTATAAGGTTTGGTACTAGGAATCTGTTAATATGATTTGTTTTCTTTCATATAAGAAACAAGGGTACTTGCGTATTATCGCAACCAGATTTACGAAGTCCCATAATTTAAGATCTGATGTTAATCTTCTTTCCATTCATCACTGATGGGTTCTTTTCTGAGCCCTCCGAACAGAGTTGGCCTTTTTACCAAGCTTGCGCCAGCCAAAAAACTCTCGAGCTAAGTCTTTACCCAGAATGCACTTCTCCCTGTTACCTTAGATCTTGCTTGCCGCATAGCCGCGCTTCAGCCCAGCTCTCAACTAAGTGGAACTTTGATATTTGTGTGGAAACTTTTTCATATCTTCATATTTTATTGAGCGAATAGTATTTCTAGTGTGTTTTCTTCTGTCTAATCTTGTT
Organism: Protopterus annectens; assembly: GCF_019279795.1. NCBI lineage: Eukaryota > Metazoa > Chordata > Ceratodontiformes > Protopteridae > Protopterus > Protopterus annectens. Next base: position 51,048,224 of record NC_056747.1, on the reverse strand, counting down.
TTTTTTCCTCTCTACTTTACCCGTTGTTACCGTTGGTAAACTTTCAAGTACCATTGTTGATGTGGCCTTTCCTCCCTTACCCTTGTGGTATTCCTTCAATACCATAGCTGGTATTATCTTTCCTGTTTAACCTATTAGCTTTGGTTTTTGGTAAGGTGTTTTCTTTTTCTCTACGTATCACTGTATTGTTAAATTTGTGACTTCTTGAACTGTGTTTGACTTTATTCTGGTTGGATTATATGGTTGGCCTGTGGTGTCTTCCTGTCAGTATGTCTGATAAGAAGGGTACTTCAGGTTTTAAGCATTGTGCTTCATCTAATGGCAAGTTACCTAATAGTGATTCTCATGATGACTGTGTATACTGTTTGGGAGTGCCCCACCTTTCAGTGCAGCCTCCGTGTGACATTTGTCAGAGTTTCAGTCAACGCATAAATGATTCTGAAAGGGTTAATCAAGTCTCCCTTCTCAGAGGCCATTTCTACTAAAGACAAAAAGATATCCCACCCTTTTCCCTCCTCACCATCGGGTGATCAGGGCAAGCCTGGGATATCAAAGGTCCCAAAGTTGTCTTCAGAGCATAAATCTGCCTCTACGGCTCTGAGCATCTCCAAACCTTCAATACTGGTGCCAGTTTCAACACTGGTCCTGCTTCCGACACCGTTTATAGACCTTACTATGCCTGTTTTGACTTCAGCACCTGTGGTCACTTAGGCTCAGGGCACACCTTCGACTACTTCATTAGTTACCATTTTGGAACCAACCATTTCGGCTCCAAGTGCCACTTCTGCACCGAATGTTGTACTGACTACACTGGATTTGACCCCTTTACTTCCAGTCTCGGAACTAGAGACTTTGGTGCCGGCAAACCTTACACCACAGACCCAATACTCCCCTTCCATAGATCTGTTTCTGGGCCAAGCGTATAGCCCCTTCACTGAGCGTCCTGACTCTCCCCGTCTGGAGTATCCACTAGATTCACCAGGAGCCGTTCATAACATGACATGGTGCGTCTTCTGGACCAGCTGTTGTTAGCCAGGGGGATACCCACACTTTTTAAGACCCATCCACCTGCAGGACTTGGGTTGACTTATCCAGGGACTCCATCTTACACTCCTCCTTCGACCGTCTCAGTTCTGAAGCCTTCTGCTCCAACATCCTTCTTGGAACCCATCACCTCAGTACCTACAGTGCGTCTCACTCTGGCTCCGAGTTTGCCCCTTTGGTCTTTGGTTCCTGCTGAACCAGTCCTTCCTCAATCTGGGGATTGGGGGACAGGTGCTTCAGCCTGGGGCATGGAGCCATCTTTCTCCTCTGTTTCATCCTCTGCACCGATAGCCACGTCTGCACCGATCCTGCTTGAGGCTTCACCCGTGGAGGCAGGTTCATCAGAGCAGGGTGTGACCTCGGTCCCGAGGTTGTCTTTCTTGGTTCTGGGCTCCCATCACTCTTCGGGCAGGCCTGCCTTCCACATGATGGAGAGGGCTCTTGCGTCTTGCAGCATTCCTTTGATGTCGAAGCCCCAGTTTTCGCCCCCTGAGCTACAGCTGTCACAGACCACCCTGCTGGGACCCTGGGACACTGGGCAGAGAAGCCGCAGGACACCCCTGTTCAGGGTACCTGCTCTTCCGTGTCCTCCTCAGAGACCCCCACTGAGGAGCCCTCCTCGAAAGAGGATGTGCAAGAGGAACGATATGGACTCACCAGAGGAGTCCTTAACTGAAGACACGGACTATGATGGTGAAGGCTCCCCGCGGTCACTTCTTTATGTCTCCTTCGGAGACATCCTGGAAATGTTAAAGCAGAGAGGTGATTGGAAGCCCTCCAATCCTTCGTTGGAGGAGTCAGTGTTCCTGCAGGCTTTCCGCATGTGGCCTTCTACCTCTTGGTGACCCTGCCTGCCGACTAGCTAGTCAACCTCATTGTGCAGCGTGCTTGGAAGAACCCTGATTCCATTGAGGCAATCTCTTGGAGACTAGATAAAATTCTTTCCCCTCCCAAGGAGAACCTGCATTGGTCCAAAGGGTTACCAGTTGATGCAATGGTGGTGGTGGTGGTTGCCACAAAAAAGGACTTGGCTGAGGAAAGTCCTGCTGTCCACTCTCCCAACAGGGAGTCACAGGCAGTAGACAGACTTGGGAAGCATGTTTTTGCATCAGGGACCTTTGCTATATGGTCCTTGAATTATTTGGCACATTTTACGAGGTTCCAAAGGGACTTGATCTCCGAACTCTCTGGGATGTTTGCAGAATAGTTTGTCTGACAAGGTCAGGGACAAAGTGGCCTCACAGCTCGCAACCCTGGAATCAATATCCAACTTGTCCATGAGGTTGCTTTCACGTGCAACTAAAGAAGTGGCTAGAGCAGTGGGTTAGGGCATTGTCATGAGGTGTCATGCTTCAAGTCCTCCTTTCTGAATGCTCCCATCAAAGCTTCATCCCTTTTTGGCTCCAAAATGAAGGACATGCTAGCCAGGTGTGAGCAAGATGGAAAGACCCTGTCTGCCATAGGCCTATGGTTTTCCAGCCCTCAACATACATTCTCCAGGAATGAGAGGAGTGGAAAAATGTGGCACAAAAAATCTCAGGGTCCTTTCCATGCCGCACGTGGTGATGATACCCCCAGGGGGAGAGGGGGTAACAATTCCGGAAGATGTCCTTATAGAGGCAGAAGGAGGGTCCTCGTAACCAAGATTTCAGGGATTCTTTCTCTGGACAGCCTTATCAATGCTGCTGAGGAGCAGCCCAATTGCTTACCTCTGGAAGCAGTTTGGGGTCATTTCTCTCTGCACCAAGCTGCCTGGCAATCTATGACCACCGATTGTTGGGTGCAGAGTATCATCACCAGAGGTTACACCCATTCCCCTTTCTGGTCAACCAAACCTTCCAAGAAAACTTTCCGATGTGCCACCCGATCAAAGGGAAGAAGCAGCTTCAGAGATTATAAAGCTGTCCCGAAAAAGAGTCATCCAGCCAGTCCCACCAGACCAGCGCAGATCCATATTTTACTTCTATGAGATTCCCCATATTCTGCAACATTCTTTTTGGTGCTAAAAAAAGACAGGGAATGGGAGACCCCTTTTGGATCTCAGCAGCTGAAACAAGACTGTCACCCAAACCACATTCCGGATGGTCACGGTTCAGTCCATTCTTCTCTTTTTAAGAGAAGGCGATTGGATATGCTCAATAGATCTCCGGGATGCGTATTACATTAAGATGGACAAATGCTCCAGGAGTCTGCTTCACTTCTGGCTAGGGGCCAGTCATTATCAATTTCATGCCCTGCCATTGGTCTCTCTACAGCCCCCAGAGTGTTCATGAAATGCATGGCAGTGGTCACAGCTCACTTGTGACTACAAGGATTCCAGGTGTTTCCATATCTGGACAACTGGCTCCACACCGACCCCACTGAGCATCTTCTGATAGCACTGCATTATACTGTCTCTGGCAAAATTGTTGGAAATAACGATACATTGGGAGAAATCAAACCTTACTCCTACACAAACAAATAGAGTTCATTTGGAGCAGTATTCAGTACTCAGTCCTGTCTAGTATCACTCCCAATTCACAGACTCCACTGATTGAGGCTTCAGCTCTGAGTGCCACTCTCTCAAACAGAAGTCTCAGCAAGGGAAGTTCTCTAGGCCCTAGGTTCTATGGGAGCTTCAATCCCAGTAGTGCCTCAAGCAAAGCTGCATATGCGGATAGTGCAATGGTTCCTTCTTTGTCAATGGTTCCCAAACCATCTCCCCCTCTGTTACTGGATTTGAATAACCAACTCCTGCAAACAGGGCCTCCTTTGGTGTATGAGGCCAGATTTAGAACTTTGGAGTCACCCATTTCATTCCCCTCATCCCACAGCCATTGTGATCACGGATGCTTCCCTGATTGAGGGGGGGGGGGCATTTCCAGGGAAAGACGGTCCAAGGGACATGGTCCACCTCAGAGGCCCATCTGCATATCGGTGTTCTGGAACTGAGAGCTGTGCTGTTAGCATTGCACGCATTTTATTCGGCTCTCCGTTCCAGGACAATTACAGTTCAGTCAGAAAATATGTCAGTGGTCTGGTATGTCAACAAGCAAGGAGGAACCAAGTCCTACCCCCAATGTCAAGAAGCCATGAGAATTTGACAGTGGACGATAGCTTCCAGCCGCTTTCTGATAGCAATACATATCCCGGTGAGCTCCAACGTGATTGCGGACAAACTGAGCAGATGCATCCTCATGCCTCATGAGTGGTCTTTCAACCCCGAGGTGGCGACAGAAATCTTCTGCCATTGGGGCCAGCCTTGCTGCAATCTTTTTGCCTCCCCATCGAACAACAAGTGCAGCAGCTATTTTGCATTACTTCCCCTAGAGGGGGAGTCACCTAGGGATGCTCTGATCCACGATTGGCTCATGGGATTTCTTTATGCTTATCCTCCCATTCCCGATTCCACAATTTCTAAAGAAAGCTCTTCGGTTGAGATGAAAGGTGATCGTCATATCTCTGTACTGGCCTCGACAAGTTTGGTTCCCCTTCCTTCGGTCTCACCTAGTATACCTGCTGTGGATTCTGAACCTTCTACCAGATCTGATTACTCACCCCCAAAGGTTGAGTTACCCAAATCTGTCCAGTATCAAGCTGACAGCTTGGTTTCTCCACTTCCATTAGTCATCAGGCAAACTAATCTCTCCTCTCCTGTTCGAGACATCATTCTGGCCTGTCCTAAACCATCCACCAGAAGACTATATCAGGATAAATGGAAAAGGTTCTCCATCTGGTCCAAGGATAACATGCTAGACCCGTATTCGGCTCCAGTAACTGCAGAGCTCCAATACTTGGCTAAGTTTTTTGATAATAGAGCCTTTGCCTCTACTGTACGAGTACATCTAGCAGCAGTTTCCATAGGTTCATAGGTAGGTACTAGGCTATTGGCCCTTGGGCATAATTAAGTCTAGCCAAAATGTTTTGGCTTGCACCTCCCACATGATTTAGTTACCTGCACCTCTGTCAAGCAGGGCCACAGAAGTGATTTCCGGGGTGAATTTCCTGTTCCCCATCCACTCATCAAGATTCCTCTTGAAGAGCGCTAATGAGGAGCTCTGCTTCACATATATGGAGACCTTATTCCAGAGCAGGGGGAAGTCTCTGGGACACGAATCTATCCCTCCAACAAGTCCAGTTTATTGTTGAGGTCAGGTTAAGGTCCCTAGAGCATGTAGCTCTTGTAGATTGGGTTTTCCTTAAGTGGAGCATTTCCAGCATTTCGGGGTTTGACATAGCCTTGTGTGTCAGGTAGAGATTACCTCTGAGTAGCCAGTATGCAACCAAGTACATTTGGGAGTTTTTTTAGCCTGGTGGCATAGGGCATGTGTTTTAGGCCCGTTATCCTCTTGGTGAGGTATTTTTGAGGCCTCTCCAGTTGTTGCAGGTGTCTAGTAAGGTACATCCCGAATGGGGCGTTGTACTCAATAATGGGTCTAATGAGTGATGTGTAGAGGGGGACAATAACTTCCTTTTTTCTAGATGCAAACCCCTTTGTGATAAGGTGGGCCATGTAGAAGGATTTTCTAACCACTTTAGTGATGTGGTTATCGAAGAAGAGGTTACTATCAACCTGGGTTCCTACGTCTCTTATCACACTCTGTGTTAAGTGAGCTGCCACCTATGTGGTAATTCGTAGGTACTTGGTTTTTCCTGAAGGGGATGACAATGCACTTTTTGGCATTTAGCTTGAGGCCATGATTTTGGCGCCATGTATCTGTTTCAGTGAGATCCTTTTGAAGGATATCTACATCAGTAGGAGTCTTAATTATGGCACCCAGTTTGCAGTCGTCTGCGAACTTTGTTAGCCATCGTCCCTCTGTGTTGCTTGTACCTCGGAGAAGTAAATGCCGATCAGGAGAGGTCCCAAGACTGAGCCCCGGGGTACTCCACTTGTCACAGGTTTGGAGTCGGACCTAGCGTTTCCTATTTTCACTGTATGGGTTCTGTCCGTGAGCCAGTTAGCAACCCATCTTATAATGTAGGGGTTTATATTTAGGTTAGTGAGTTTGTCTATAATTCCCGAGTGGGGAATGGTATCAAAGGCTTTCGCAAGGTCAATGTATGCCATGTGGACCACCTTTCCCTCATCGATTGCTTTGGTGACAGTCTCGAATAAGTCAACCAGGTTTAGAAGACATGACCTGCCCTTTACGAAACCAAACTTGGTAGGGTCTAGGGTTTGTAGGTTCCCAATGTTGTTGTTTGAGTTCCATGATGATGATGCCTTGCAGACGAGGCTTGTTAGGCTGATGAGGCGTTAGTTCCCGGGGTCGGTGGTAGGCTCCTCCCTTGTGAAGTGGGACAACAGTTGTCGTGCACCACTCAGTGGGCTCATAGCCTGAGGTGAGGCTGTGGTTGAACATGGTATTTAGGTAAGGGATTAGTTCATTTTGGAGTTCATGTAACACGCAGCCTGGGATGCTGTCTGGTCCCATGGATGCTGTGTTTTTTTGCTTTAGAAAGTGCCATTTTCACCTGGGTGTCTGTGGTTATGGGGGCAGCACACTCTTCTGGTATAGATATGGGCCCTTTAGGGGGTGAGGGTGGGGTAAAGTTTGCACTGAACCTATCTGCCAGTGTATTGGCGATGTCAGTTGGTTCTGTGAATTTTCAACCGTTGTGCTTTAGCTCAGAGCAGATCTGAGAGTTGCCATTTAGGTTCTTGACATAGCTAAAACATGCTTTGTGGTAGTCTTTGGTGTCCTTTGCGATTTTTCTTTCAAAGCTCGCCTTTGAGGATTTTATAAGGGATCTTAGCTTTTTGCTAAGCTTGGTCAGGGAGCTCCTCAATTCCTGGGTTTTTATTCTTTTTTTTGTAATAATTTCTTCTTTTTATTATAGAGCTTGTTATGGCTGGGGCCCACCAGACTGGTTTCCTTTTAATTTGGAGGAATGGTTCGGGTCTTCGTTTTGTTTGGGATAGCACGGTCCATGCACTCATGTAAGTGCTTGTAGAGTGCTTTTGTGTAGACCAGATTCAACCAAATTGTCATTCTGCATGAGAGTAATGAAGTTTGCCACCTCCAGCTTAAGTAGCATAAAGTTTGCTTTGGAGAAGTTTTTCACTGTGGTGTCATTGGGGGGAGTGAGATGTGGATATAGAGGGTGATGAGTTTGTGGTCTGACTTAGCCAACGAGGATTTTACCTAGAGTATTTCCACAATAGTATAGATGGCACCCCTCTTATCTCTACGCCTATGCAAGGCCTTTCTCAAGGGGACCTCGCATATCAGGCCTCCTGTCAGACAGCCTGTGAAACCATGGAACCTCACTTTAGTCCTTCAGTCATTGACTCAAAAACCTTTTGAACGTGCTCCAAAGTGTGACCTCAAGTTTTTGTCTTGGAAATTCTTGTTCTTGGTAGCCATCACGTCTGCCAGAAGGGTCTCGGAGCTGCAGGCATTGTGTATCAAGAGGCCCTATCTGGTCTTTCATAAAGACGGTAACACTTCAGATGAATCCATCCTTCCTTCCCGAAGTTGTTTCTGAATTCTCCATAAACCAGACCATTGATCTACCAGTGTTCTTTCCGAATTTTGCCAATAGAGGAGAGTACTGCCTTCACTCCTTAGACGTACATAGACTGAAATTTTACCTAGACAGGACCAAACCTATCAGTAAATCTGAACAGTTTTTCATCTCCTTTCATTAACCCCAGAATGTGAGAGGCTGTTTCCAAGGTTACATTATCAAAATGGCTAAGGGACTGCATACGTTTCATCTGTTCCCTCAGTAACGAACCTATGCCAAAAGTTAAAGCTCACTCCACTAGATCTGTGGCAACATCTGTAGCTTTCCATTCCAGGGCTTCCTTGGATGACATCTGTGCAGCAGCTACTTGGGCTAAGCCTCATACCTTTATCAGTCATTGCAAATTGGACTTGGTCTCCAGAGGGAGAGCTGCCTTCAGCTCAGTGGTACTCAGGAATGTTCTTCCATAAGGGCCGCCCATGGACCTCTAAGTAGCTTGCAATTCTGTCCCATTAGTAATGAATGGATAGAAGATTAACATCATCGGATAAAGAAGTTATGTCTTATCATAACGTTCCATCTGTGTCGTTCATCTTCTTTCATTCATCGCTTCCCACCCTCCTTCCCCCTCCAAAGGCTCCTGGGGGATGCTTTGGGTCTAAAGTGGTGTCCTACGGTATTTGCTCAGAAGTGGCCCTGGCTTTACTTCTCTTTCTCTAGCAAACTCGATCTGAGGTAATGGGGAGAAGGGCATTCTGGGTAGAGACTTGGCTCAAGAGTTTTTTGGCTGGTGCGCTTGGTAAAAAGGCTGACTCAGTTCCGAGGGCACGAAACCAAACCCATCAGTGATGAATGAAAGAAGATGAACAACACAGATGGAACATTATGATAAGACATAACTTCTCTTTTTCAAGAAACCATGTCTGTTAACCTAACAATGGGTATGTAAACTCTTAAGTATTATTGTGTCAGATAGTTTTTCACACAGGAAGAGGAATAACAGCAAAATTCCTCTTCCCTGGAAATGTTCCTTCCCGACCTATACACCTGACTGCTGCTTCTCAGTCATCGTTAATGTTACAAGTCATGAAAGTCACCACATTCCCAACAAGACAAGGAGTTGGGAACATGGCTCGTTGACATAAACTGACTCACTTATTTTGAAAGCTCCTTTTGCATGTATCTGATCAGTTGTTACACACCCTTGTTACAGTCCGATCTCAGAAGGCATGTTAATTCACTCTTAAGTCTGAAGTACTGAGTTAAAATGTAGTTCTGTTTGTGGAGGTTTACAAACATCAATCCCTGCCTTTTTTTTCTGTAATGTTGTTTAGTTGCTGTCTATGACCCAACACTTGCTAAATGCTGTACTGTCTTTAAAAAACAGTAAAACCCTTTTTTTTTTTTTTTTTTTTTTTTAACTGGTAGTATACATACAATATTGCACTACAAATTGTTATGATCGGCAATCAGGAATGCAGGCTTTATAAAGCAGTGTGCCACTGTGGAGTTCACAGAAGACATGAGGTGCACCTCGGAGGAGTACAAAATGTCACCGTTATTCCTCTTGCTGCCTCATACCCACTGTGACACAGTACAGCTTACTTGTTTACACACCCCTTTTAAGGTTAACATACCTGTTTTTGCAGAAACATAACGAATTATGGGACTTCGTAAATTTGGTGCGATAATACGCAAGTACCGAAACAAGTAATCTCCATGGTATCCCATAAGTCTCAAACAACCCAGTGTATAGCGAGTCCAAAATAAAACAGTGGAAGAAATTTCTCTGTGTGGAATTTTTTTTAATTTCTGTAGGTCTAGGTAGTTGCTATATATTAAAAAGCAGAAACACAATCAGAAAATGGTAATAGAAGTAGCAAACTTAACGTCCTAAATTAAAAAAAAAAAAAAAAAAAAAACTTTTTGAAAGAGTTGGTTCTTACCATATTAATATATCAGGTATTCAGAAGTAATGCAAGTAGGGTAGACAGTCTGTTTCCAGGTGAAAATCCTTTATTAAGCACACAGACAAGCAATCCGAACAAAACAAAAAATAAACAGATTGATAGTTTCATTGCCAAGCTTTCTAATATAGCTGTTATGGGATGGGAGTGTTATGGGAGTGGTTATGTAGTTGTAAAACAAAGTGTAGTGATATGCATGGTAACATTCAAATCCCTTCCCCCATCCTTTTCAGTGCAATATTTGAGCTAGTACAGCAGTTTAGATAAAATTAATAATGATGTGGTACTTATAAAACAATGATGGGGGAGGTATATGCTAGCTGGGCAGCTAGTTAGACCCCATGTTAGAGCAGCAAGAAAACCGAAGCTAGCACGTGTGGATGTCCCTGTTATACCACAGGTTTTGTGATGTCCAACTGGGAGAGCATCTGCCTGGTTTGAGGGGATGGGGTTTAAAGCTCCAAAAATCAAGCTGGATGTTTGGCTTCTGTGGCAGACGTTCCAAGAGTTAGCACTAATGCAACTGTGAACCTAGTCTAATATGTATAGTATTCTACAGGGGGTAGGCTTGGAATGGTTTCATAAGGCTCTTTATTACATGTAATTTCCCATCATCCACTAATATCATATTAATTAAGGAGTTTATGGAAATCGTCCTCAGCAATAACTATATTTTGAGGAGAAATTTTTAAGCAAATAGAAGGAGTTGCAATGGGTGCCACATGTGCCCTAATTTTTTCTAATATGGTTCAGTTATCATGGGAAAGAAATATTTGTTTACCTGAGAATTTAACAAACGTTAGTTTTATTTTCATTTTCTGGAATAGAACATTTTCGAATATCACAAATTTCTTGGATTAGGAGTAATTTTTTTAAGTTTACCCAACAAGTTGGTTTCATCAGTGTAAATTATTTAGATACCACTATTTCTGAATAAGAAACAAGTTTCTTTTCCACGATGTAAAGAAAGTCATCCTTTTCTAATGTTTGCCTGCATTTTAGTAGTAGTCATCCCTGTGCTCAAAAAAGAAGCTTAGTAAAAGGTCAGTTAGTCATATTAGTTAGAATAACCTCTGAGAAATCTGATTTTGAGACTGAGAGATGTTTTGGAGTCCGTGTTTATTAACATGGGATCTGATGATGTAATTTTCATTCTTCAACAAATTGGTCTCTTTTCTGACCTCGGATCCAATTCTGCCACTTTGACCAAATTCTTGGATCCAACTCTGGAGCTCCTCCCTTTACCCACAATGCCCTTAATTACTGCATTGCACCAGATCTTGTTTGCTGCTCTAACAATTCGGTTGGGATTGAGTTCTCATGAGCTCAGATACAATTTGTCAGCTTTTGTGAGTAATAATAATATAATTTCCCCTTTATTTTCTTCTATATAGCTTCCGATAGTTAACCCTTCCTGTCTACTCACTTGTGATCAATCTTTATCCTTCGCCCTTTTACTTTACCCATTTTCTGGGTATTCATGTTACCATAGTTGGTATAACCTCCTCTGTCTTTTACATTTCTCACTAAGGTAACTTTTTTACCATTGTTGCTAGTTCCTTTCTGCTTTTCTTTTCTTTTTCTCTAATAATTTTATATATAAAATAATTTTCTTTCTCCTTGGTATTTTGTTGTTATGGCTGAAAAGCTTGCTAGTTTTAAGAAGTGCACTTCTTGTGGGCATAAGATACCAAACTCTGATGCACCCAGGGAGTGAAATTTATTATTTAGGCCCCATGCATTTGGCTTCTCCTTGTAAGATTTTAGCTGCGTTCAGTTTCAGGACCGTTAGTGAGAGGTGCAATTAGTTAGTACTAAAGGGACGCCTTCCTGCTTCAGCTTCTTCTTCAGGGGCTCAAACCACCTCAAAAAAAAAGTCAATGCCTATGGATCCCAGGCAGCATAGGAATCCCTCTCCTGCCCAGTCTCCCAAGACTGCTCAGACATTACGGCCATCAGCAAAACTTCTGAAAAACTCTGATTGGATACCTCCAGATCCTACTCCTTCAGTCACTAAGTCCCCTTGACTTTGGGCTCCTTGTCTCAGTCCAGAGCCAGTTTCTTCAATACTTAGATGCCTTTGTACGTGCATCTTTATCAGAAAATACTGCCTGTATGAAAATATCATACTCTTGCACTTAGATTCCCCTTTGGAATCTTTGACTGAAGTCACTGACTTTGATGAAGAGGAAAAGGTCCCCAAGGTCACCACCAGATGACCTCTCTTTTGATGGATCTTCTCTAGTTTGGCTCACTGTCAGATGCACTTTTCCACAGTGAGCAAGATGGTAAGATCTTGTCTGCTGTTGGAATCTGTTTTTTCTTTGTCTTGGAGTTTATAGAGGCTCGCCTAGATATAGTCAATCATCTCGAAGTCTTACTTTGAGATTACATGTCTGACAAATTCTCTATCATCCCTCTCCTTCTTCAAGCTTTAGGTTTGATGGCTGCAGCAATTACCTTGATACATACTGCTCGTCTTCATATACAAATTGTAGCAGCACAATGATGCATTCTTCGACAAGCTTTGAAACATCCTATAAAACTATCTGCAATGACTCCCTACTCAGCTCGATCCATTCCAATGACGTTTGTCAAGGATGTTCCTTCATCCTTCCTCCTTCAAAGGCCATGATGACCATGGACTCCACCCAACTGAGGGTGGGGCATCTCCTGGAATGGACTGTTCAAGGCACGTGGTTCCCAGAAGAGACAAAACTGCATATAAATGTCTTGGAGATGAGAGCAGTCTTCTTAGCATTGCAGGCTTTTCAGAACCCTCTTCCTGCAGGGACAGTTGCTATCCAAATGGACAATATGCTATTGGTGTGATACATCAACAAACAAGGGGAAACCAGATCTTATCCTCTGCAGTGGGCAATCTCCTCTAATTGCTTTCTTGTAGCAGTGCCTATTACCAGGGAAATCCAACGTTCGAGCCAACAACCACAGCAGAGACCATCTTGATGCCTCATGAGTGGTCTCTGTCATGCAGTGGCAAAAATTATCTTTCGCCAGTGGGGTCACCCTTGCTGCGATTTGTTTGCCATCCCCCTCAACAACAAGTGCAGCAAGTTCTTTGCCCTAATTCCCCCTGTCACCGAGAGATGCTGTAGTCCACACTTAGCCCTGTGGTCTCCTGTATGTTTGCCCTCCCCTACCCCTAATCTCCACATTTCTTCAGAAAGCACTCTGGTTGAAGAGAAAGGTTATCCTCATTGCTCCCTTTGAGTCTTAACAAGTTTTTTCCCCTTCCTATTGTCCCACCTACTATGCTCCCCTTGGACACTGGACCCCAGTCCAGATCTACTATCACATCCATCAGGGATGACTCACCCAGACATTCCAGGACTCAGATTGACGTCATGGTTTCCCCAATTCCAATGATGGCTAGACATTCCAAGCTTTCCACTTCTATCCACCATATCTTGTTTTCATTCCAGAAACCTTCTACAAGGAAGATTTATAAGAGTAAATGGAAGAGATTCCCTTTTTGGGCACAACAGAAACTGTTGGATCCTTTTACTACTCCAGTTCCTATTTTAGATGTTCTTGCCTCAATTTTTCATAGTAGTGCTGGTTTCTCCACCATCAAAGTTCAGCTAGCACTCATCTTTAACTACCACATAGGAGACCATGCTTATCCTCTGGCTTCATCAAAGTTATGTGAAGCATTCCTCAAAGGTACCTTTCTGCTTAGACCTGGGAAAAAGGATCATACTCCACCTTGGGATTTTACTATTGTATTACAAAGCTGGGTCCAATCAACCTTTGAGCCTTCAGCTAAGTCTGACCTCAGATTTTTTTCTTGAAAATCAGTCCATGTGGCTATTACGTCTATGAGGTGAGTTTCTGAATTGCAAGCACTCTCTTCAAAATCACCTTATTTGATTTTCCATAAAGATAATTACTTTACATACTAACCCCCCTACCCAAAATTGCTTCTGAAACAAACATCAACCAAATTATCAATTTACCAGCATTCTTTCCAGATTTTGACAATAAAGGGGAATATATGTCTCGCCTTTTAGATGTACATAGGCAGTTTTGTTTCTCTCTTCATAGAATGAAGAATTTTAGAAAAACTGACCAACTCTTTGTTTCCTTTGCTCATGACAAAATGGGAAAAGCTGTTTGAAGTGATGACTTTAGAGTCATCTTAGCTAAATGGATATCAGATTGTATATCCTATCTTTACTCTCTGAGAAGTTTACCTTTGACAAAACCTCCCAAAGCTCATTCTACTAGATCTATGGCTACATCATTTGCTTCCTGGGCCAGAACTTCCGTTGATGATGATCGTGCTGTAGCCACTTGATCAAATTTTCGTACCTTAAGTGCTCATTAAAATTGGGTCTCATCTCCAGAAGTAGAGCTGCTTTTGCTTCTGCTGTACTCTGGAACATCTTCCATGCGGGTCACCAAAGGTTACCATAGCTATGCGGGTCACCCAAGGTTACCATAGCTGGGGACTCTGTCTCATTCAGTGAGGAATAAATGAAAATGACATCATCAGATATAGAAGTTATGCACTCACCATAACTGGTCATCTGTTTTGTCTGTTTTCATTCTTCCCCAACTTCCCTCCCCTCTCTCCCTATCCATGCCTTTGGGAGTGACCTGATGTTTTGTTAGGAACCATAGTTCCTGTTTGAGCCCCTATTCTGTACCTATACTGTTTTCTTTGTTTCTTGTTATAATCTATAGTTTAGATTGATATATAGTAACAGCAAACTTAATCTGAGGTAATTCAGTAGTTAAGAGCATGTTGGGTAAAGGGAGGAGCTCGAGAGTCAGATCCAAGAATCTAGAGAAAAGTGGATGAGTCAGATCCGAGGTCTGATGCAAGACCCCATTCATTGAGGAAAGTGGCCAACCCAGATGCATAGTTGCAGTAAGTACATAACTTTTATTTATCTTACTTCATTATTTAATAAGTGATGACATTTAATCTGGTTGGAGTGAGAAATATAAACCCTTGGTGGGTGTTGGGCTAGACAAACAAGTTATCAACAGTTGGTACGGCATCATGTCCCTCCTCTTGGAGGAGGTGCTGATCAACTTTATTGCTTTTCCTTGGAATGCATCGGAGAATAAGCCAGGGGAGGGAAAGCCAGATAATAGCAAGTTTATTTCAATGAGCATTAGAACTGCAGTACAACTCTGGTTTACATATTGTTAAGGACCTTGTTAAAAGAAATTGGAACATTTTTAGATCTAATAGTAGCATTTTTTATATAGTAGGCGAGTCAAAAGATTTTGTTTATAAGAGAGCAAGAAATATTAACTTTATTATTATGTTTAAATATATAAAACAAGAAAGGTACTAGAAAATGTGGCACATGTAACCAGTGTAGATATATCTGTGAAGAAGAATCTGTACATCTTAACACCAGTTTGAAATACAGAGTTCACCCTGTTAAAGGAAATTATAAAAGCAAAGGGCCGATATATCTTGCCACATGCTCCACATGTTCTGCCTCTTATGTTGGAAAGACGGAACATGCTTTTAAGAAACGTATTTATGAACATAACATTTGATAACTTAAAGGGTAACACCAATAATGCCTTATATAGGCATTCAGTTGTATGTGAGGCTTTCTAGCAGTTTTATTTTGTTGTAGAGAGAATAGAGCAAAATGCCCAGGGCAGCTCATGGGAAAATAGAATTGTATACAAAGAGTTGCCGTGGCAACTCCAGCTAAATGTTACGAACCCGCCAGAGATTAGTGATTCTATTTCCATATTACCAGTTTTAAATCGAAGACAGCTAAGTTATAGGTGACAGTTTTTAAAATTGATTATATGAAGTACCCTCATTTTGCTTTTCTTAAGAGCCTGTTTACTGTGGATGATTCATTACATAATGCATTTAATTTTACATTAATCAAATTTTCATATCTTTTTAGTGTAAAACGTATCACATGATTTGTTATGGGCATGATCTTTGATAGTATGGAGTTCTATGTCATTGGTTTTAATAGGATCCTTAGTTTCTAACAGTCACATTATGTTTTGTAGTAGCTTTAAATGTGATTGGCAGCGATTTTATAACTTGTTATGAGGAAGTCCATAATTTACTGGATGGAAATTCGACTCAGTTTTGAATTTGTCAATAGGCTTTTTTGTTTTATCCTCAGATGCTGTACAGGTTTTATTTCATGCCCTGGCTCTGATGGCTCTCTAGCTCCCTTGAGTGCACTAGTTCTGGTTTCGAGTTATTGTATGTAGGATTGCTGGGTTTTAGTTTTGCCATTTCACAACATAAATATGTATATGTCCTATTCTCGCTAGTGCTATTAATAGTTATACTCATTTTAGTGTTTGCATATAACAGAATTGCGTTCTTTGATTATTTTGTGTAATTTTAAATATACATACAGATATTTCAAGCACTGGCAATAATGCCCTTCTAGCTTATTTATTATTATTTTATTTATATATTTTACATTTGTTGACCAGGCTAGTCTAACTAGATACATGTCCATTTTCAGTAGAAGCCCGGAGAGATAAGCTCCAAGATAGAACAATGAAATTAACATGATAACAAATAAGGAAGCATTAATCAAAAAATCATATTTACAATGCATATTACAGGTGATCACAGTAAATTCAGCAGTGCAGAATACAGGCATAACATAGCATGCTAGTACAATCAAGATGTTCTAGATGGAGATAGTATTAAGGTTAATAAGGAAGGAATTACAGTTAATGAGTAGAAAGGGTAAGGAAGAGCAAAGTATTAAGAGACACATAACTAGTCAGGCTTTAGTACAGGGGCATAACCAGTGTGTTCCGCCAATATACCAAAACAGTTGTTCCCATAACAAGTTTCCAGGCTGTTCTTAAAAATATTTAAACTAGTGCTTGCTTTAATGTAATTTGGTAGTGTGTTCCATATATCAGCTGCGCTCTCAGAGAACCAGTTGGAACACTTCTCATTCCTGTAGAATCTTCTACATAGGTTGTCAGATGATTCCCTTCTACTTTTTGATAACTTCAAACATTCCCGGAAGTAGTTGTCTCAAAATACCGTATATACCTGAATAAGGTCTCCTCTTAAATATCTATGAGAGACACTGTACAAGTTCAGATGCCTTAGTCTTTCATAATAACTTAAACTTTTACATTCATATTTGCTCTTAGTATATTTTTGCTGTATTTTTTCCAGTTAATTCGTGCTTGTTTTCTTAAAGTTTTCATATTGTTATTCCATATTCAAGTTTGTGTCTAACTAATGAACAATGACTTCATTATTTCTGATATCCTAGACTATCATTAACCAATTCATTAATATGATTCCCAAAACTCAGAGCTGGATCTACTCATATAGCCAGGTCCAAATGAATCTATAGTTTGTCAGTATGCGCTGTATTAAATATTCACCTTTCAATTTATGCCTCCCAAATCTCATATGCATAGTTTTTGATGTATTTATCAGCATATTCACCTGTGCCCAAGTGGTCATTTTAGTCCAGATCTTTTGCAGACATGCTGTATCCTGTAGTACATCTTAATTAGTTTACCCATTTTCAAGTCATCTGCATGCAGACTGTAGAACATCTCAGATGAAACAGATCTGAAATATTCAATCTAAACAAATATTGGCCTAAGATAGTGCCCTGTGATACCCTGGCTGTAACCTTAAATTTCTTCTGTTCAGTTGCTGTATGATACTTGCCATGTCCTATTTGTAAGCCATGCAACTAGCCATCTTATCAAGAGTACAGCAGGACCTACTTTTTCTAAGTTATTGATCAGTGTTTTGTGCATGACCATATCAAATGCTTAAAGTTGTATCTATACAAACTACAATACAACACAATTTTTCATTTTATTATATTGTTCTAGAACATCATGTTACAAGCCGTAATAGATCTATTTTCAAAATAAGCATGCTGATGTATGGTTTCAAGTCCCATCCTTTCCATTTCTGACAATAATGTATCCACTGTAACTTCCTCCATTACTTTTGTGTAACATGAAAGTAAACTTATGGGGCTGTATGACTCTGGGTTTGTCCTACTTCCTTTCCTTTAAAAGACAGGTTTAACAAGTACATGTCTCCTGTCATGAGGGCTCTCTCCCTGTTTATATGACCTAGGAAATAACAGCTAAAATGGTACTGTAAGTTCATGCCAGAATGGTCTCAGCTCAGTTGTACTAATTCCATCTCCTCCCTTTGCTTTTCTTGGATCCAGTTTGCATATTTATTTTTCCATTATAATGTAATTTGATTTCAGTATCTGAGGTTATCTGGATGTCACTCGGACAATTTATCACCCCCTTTGTAGAGCCAAACTGCTTCACAATAAGATTTTGTAAATATATCTATAATCTATTGTCTCTTAGAATAAATGTTAGAATCAGCACAGTTTATCAGTTTTTCTGTCTTTACTCCTACTACATCTTATAAAGCTACAAAATGGTTTCCTGTTATGCTCAATATGTTTGTAGAAATGTTCTCCAAATTTTTCTTCATCTCATCTAATGCTATGTTTAATTTGTCCTCTCCAGCTTGTTTATTTCAGTTTTCAAAGTCATAGTTCAACCTCTTTGCCATTTCTTATATTTTTTGTCTCTCACCTTAACCAAGTATCTTGTTCTAATGGATATGTATCTTCCTACCATTGTCTGTCTAGATTCTGATGATAAACATTTTTTGTATTTGTTGTTTTCAAACAATTTCTGTTTCAAAACTTTCTACATTCCTTCTGGGGTTTTTCCACTGAACTCAGCACTCCAGTTCATTTTATATAGTGACTACTTTGCTTATATATAACCTGTTATTCATCTTCTGTGCATTTGTTTAGTTTTCAGTTTGGCAGAATTATCTAGTAACAAATTGACTTTTATAACACCTTGATCACTGCATGTCAACGGTATTAAAACTTGACATGAAGTAACAGTAGTTTCTTTAGGAGCACAATGTCTAGTGTGTTCCTTTCCTAGGTTGGCTTTTTCACAATCTGAAGCAGTTGCTGTTCCTGAACATACATTGTTAATTTCCTTACTAATGTTGAATCAGTATTTAAGTCTGTTTCTGGCAAGTCCCCAATCACTGCTGTTATTCCCTCCTGTGTTTCATGCAAGAAATGTAGGAATTCTTCCAGGTCATCAGCACTCGACTTTGGTGGTCTGTACACTCCAGCAATTGTTATATTCCAGGGTTGACTTTATTATCTCATATCCAATATACAGTATTGTTATCACTGAACGTGTAATAATCACAGGTCTCATAACAATCTTCAGTTCCTATCATAACATCTCCACTTGACATTTTGTTAGAATTTCTGATCCAGTGTTGTCCATTTTTGTCTGATTCAACCTTTGTGACTCTGATCCAACCTCAGCATCTTCAAATCTTTGGATCAAGTGGTTTGATGTCTACTACCCATAATTCCCTCACCACTGTTAAATTACCCTAGATCCCCTTTGTCATTTCAATCGAAAGGTCACAGAGGCTCTGAGCTCTTTTGTGAAGATAAGTGATTTTCATATTCTCTCTCTTTTTTTTTCTGAGTTCTATTACAACATTATTGTTTCATATATTTATTATAGCTTTTTCTCTCTTACTCTAACATGTCATAAAAAAATTCTAATAACCTGAAGAATTGAATCTAAGACTGTGTAACTTAACTTCTAAGCTCATCAAGACGTGTGGAAGAAAAATTTCTCACTTCCATGACTTAAAAATCAAGTTGCTCATTTTCATGCTGTTCAGTGGTATTTCTGGGTGATCTGGATAAAGTATAAGCAAAATAAAGAAGTTTGCCTTTTGTGTAGACAAGATTGAAATTATACTTTTGCAATTTCATCATCAAGTGTTGCAATCTGGCTGGAACTGTATGCGTAGGCTTTCTTAAAATAGTGACTAGAGGATGGTGATCTCTTTCAATGTGAATTGGGCAGCCATAATCATGGAACTTTGAACATGCAAACACAATTGCCAAAAGCTCCTTCTCTATCTGAGCATACTGCATCTCGGTTTGGGTTTCTGGACACATAGGCTACTGGTCTACCCTCTTGAGGAATGACTGTACCAAGACCAAATTTCGAAGCATCACAAGAGAGTTACTGGTTTGTGAACATCATAGTATCTGAGAGTTGGTGGACTGGCAATTCTGTGTTTCAGAACATTAAATGCTCTTTGGTATTGTTCTAACCAGGACTAGGATACATCTTTGCATGTCAACTCTCTAAGCTGTGCTTTAAGTTGGCTCTAGTCTGGAATGAACTTGGCTAGTTAGTTAACCATGTCGAGAAAACATTGTAGTACTTGTACATTGTCTGGAGCTGGCATCTCAAAATTTGCTGTTTACTTGGAAGGATCTGGTCGTAAGCCTGAACTGGTAAACAGATGACCAACATAAGTAACTTCTTGTATCCTGAGCTTGCACTTCTGAAGATTCAGCTTAAGATTCACTTCACATGCTTTTTCCAGAACTTCCCCGAGGTTTCTGTCATGCTCGGCTTCACCATTACCTCCAGCTAGACTATCATCTGCTATAGTAGCACATGGATATCAAGAAAAAATTTCCATGGCATGCTGGAAGACACCACTGACAGAATTTGTTCCAAATGGCATTCTCAAAAATCAGTACCTGCCAAAAGGAGTACTGAAAATGGTTAGCAAAGAAGATTTTTGGTGAAGCAAAATTTGCCAAAATGAAAACTGTGCATCCAAAACGGAAAAAAAAATGGTGGCATTTGGAATAAGAGCAGTGAATTCTTCGACTGTACACATTGGATGATGAGGTCTTTAAGTGCTTTGTTTAAATCTCTTGGATCAATACATATTCTGATATCATCTGAGCTTTTGTTATGAACTACTACCATGGAAGAGATACCCATTCAGTTGGTTTGTGAACTGGACAAATCGTACCTTGGTGCACCATTTTATCTAGCTCTGCTTTGACTGTTCTGTACAGCTACTGAAACTTTCCAGGCTAGTCTGACAACTGGGCTGACTTCAGGGTTTAACTTCATGGAGTAGACAACCGGGAGTTTGTCTTTGAAAAGCTCAGCATAGGTAGAGAGAAAAACTAGGTGAAATTAGAACAGTGGGTTTTCAAGCATACATGGTGGACTTGCTTATTAAATGAAAGCAGTCCCATTTTCAAACTGTTTCTGAGGCCTAATAATGACTGTATGTGCCTTTTGACTACGTAGAATTGCAAGTCATAGCTGTTCCCAGCAGAGTAACATGAAAGCACTACTGAGCATTCGGTTTGAATTTCTTAACCACTATAAGCACAAGCTTCATACACTTTGCCAAATCAAGCTTCTCACTATCACATACTCTAGCAAATGTTTTTGCTGTCTTAATATTGCAGTTTGAATCTGTCAGCTTCGAGCTCTTTGGGTTTTCCATTTATCCGAACAGTACAAAATACTTAACTCTTTGTCCACAAATCTACTGCATTAACTGTTTCATTAGCAGACACGCTATCTACATAAAAATTAGGGTCACAACTTTCTAATTGATCAACTTGTCTCTTTGAATGTTCTATTGTAATAAAAGAATGTACCTCATTTGATTTACAAAATCTTCGGAAATGATTCACCCTTCCATTGTAATATTCATTTGGGGGTTACACATTTCTCTAAATTTATGTTTTAAGCACTCTGGGTCTTTCCTTGTTTTAGCCAGTACCACTATACAATGGTTTTCCCTCTCTCCTGCAAGCACAGCAAGCGCATACACAAATGAACGCTCTCTATGGCTTCTGAACCAGTGAAATTAAGCAAAGTAAATGCCTTTGTACGTGCATCTTTATCAGAAAATACTGCCTGTATGAAAATATACTCTTGCTCACTCCCCAATTCTCTTGCAGTATTATTATCACATACAAGTGGAGCTGGTCTGTGAAATCCTTCTTCCATGCCAACAAATTATAGTAAAATACAATGCAGTCCTGGCCCACATGTAATTTTATACAAACATGCACTCACACCAGGTGCTTGTAATAACATTCAAATGCATAATAAACTCTTTGAAATACTGTACTCTGCGAAATATGCTTTGGCTGTATTTTGTGAAAGAACTGCAGTGTAATACTGCACAAACTTGCGAACACAATGTATACCTCGGATATCACGAATAGCTTTAATTAATGCAAAAAACTAGCACGTACCGAGAAAAAAATGCAGTCGTTTTCCTTTTTATGTATTTAATTCAATTCAGACATTATTTCAAACATTTTCATAACTATTTCAAATATTTTTATCAGTATGTCACAATTTCGGACATTTAATTTAACTAGAAATTCGTTTTGAGTGTTCTGAGTGCTTTGTTTTTATATTCTTCGAGTAAGAAATCATTTAAGCAAGTTTTAGTACCTGGAATTCATTTCTGACCTGTTTTGTGAGTTGTACTTTCAATAAGGATGATCCATTCCTCTATATTCCTCCAACATTTACGGAGTGCCTCTTGGTCTTGATTCTGGATCCCATTCTGACACCATGTTGCTTGTCCTTTGTTATGATTCAAGACGAACAAGCGGGGTAGTTCATTTATATGCTTTATTATATAGGAACACATCAGGATGGATAGCAGCAACATAAAATATAAACAAGCTTGATCATTCCATACATGCATTCTTACGTCTCAGCAGCTGTCTACAAAATGGCAGTCTGGCTCGCACGTGCTCAGTATTTATACACATGTGCAAGCCCATGGAAAGCTTCTTAAAGGTATACATACATATTGATCTACAAACACCTTTCTCAAAATGCTGCTGAACTTAAGTCTGTACAGAATAAGGGTAAAACCTTTGCAGGAGTTGAAGCATACTTTTGTTTCCTCTGTTCCTAAGTTTCAGAGGCATTACCCCACCAAATCTGCTTTTGTTTGCAGGCCATCTTTTCCTTGGAAGGGGATGTTTCTGTATGCCTTCCCTCCTCTTCATCTGCTACCATGAGTCCTGCATAAGATCCGTCAGTCCTTTCACAAAATCTTAATGACTCCCTTTTGGCCCAGACACCATTGGTTCCCCCTTCTTTCTCACTAGGCCAGAGACAATCACAGCAAGTTATCTTACCGGCTGGATCTTCTGATACAAGACAAAAGGGGTCTCTCATCCATCCTAAAGTGTCCACTCTTCAAGTGATGTTGTGGGTGATAGGGTTTTGATGCCTTTTTGGCACCTCTTTTCTGAGGACGTACTTCAGGCCCTGCAGGAAGCTAGGACATCCACTACCAGGAAATCGTGTCTGTCTGAATGAAAGTGATTTTCTGTCTGGTGCCTCTCTCACCATCAGGATCCCTTGTCTGTGAAGGTTCCTCTGGTTCTCTCTCAATTGTGTGATATGTACCATGTTTAGTTAGCATATTCTTAGTGAAAGCTCACCTGTCAGCAATTTATGCTTCTATGCCCTTCAGTTCACCTCTGGCCTCTAGATTCGAGGTCAAGCAATTTCTTAAAGGCATCCTTCGTGTCAGGCCTCCCAGGAAGCCAATTCCACCTTTCTGGGGCCTCAGTTTTGTACTCAAAAGGAGCCTAAGCCAATTTTTTGAGTCTGCTTCTTCAGTTTCCTTGCAACATTGTATTTGACTCCCTTCAGCTAAGAGCGTGCTTAATCTTCAGGCTGTCAGGCTACTCCTCCTTTCTTAGTTTTTCACAGAGAGTTTATCTCTTTGCAATAATCCTTCTTTTATGCCCAAGGTGGTCAATGAGTTCTCTCTTAATCAGTATGTTAATCTTCCTTCCTTCCTTTTTCTCTTCTCTGCAGTCTACCAGTAAGAAAGTCATTTACATCTTGGATTTGCCAAGATAGCTCAGATATTAATTCCATAAATTAAAATTATTGGCAAATCTTAGCAGCTTTTTTTTCCCTCCCAAATATTTGGGTTTAGCCATTTCTAAGCAAACCATCTCTTCCTGGATTTCTTCTTCTTCTTCTTCTTTCGGCTTTTCCTGGTTAGGGGTCGCCACAGTGGATCACTTATCCGCTCATGATTGGCAGTGGAGTTTTTACGGTGTTGAGTTGCCAGCCCAGCGCCCAACCTTCCACAGAAGGCACACACATGCACTCGTGCCTATGGCCAATTTAGAGTGTCCAATCCACCTACAGCATGTCTTAGGGATGTGGGAGGAAACCAGAGCACCCGGAGGAAACCCACGCGACCACAGGGAGGACATGCAGACTCCGCACAGAAGGCACCCCAGCCGAGGATCAAACAGGAGAACCTCTTGCTGTGAGGCGGCAACGCTAACCGCTGCACCACCTTGGCCGCCCTCTTCCTGGATTTCTAAGGCGCTTTATTTTTCTTTTCATGGTAAATGTCTTTCCTCATCAGTAAAGGCTCATTCTACCTGGGCTTTGGTCCACCCTTCACACTTTCATTAAGCATTGCAGGTTGAATGTTATTTCCAGGGCCGGGGCTGATTTTATCAGGACTACCTTGGATGGGTTCCTGGAGGGCTCTTCTGTGCCATCCTCCTCCCATGCTTCCTCTTGAGCTTTTGTACTCTGCCTTACATAATGAGTACTGCAACAGTGATACGGAAGGACATAATACAGATGTTCTTTGTGTTTCACTGTTGCAGTCATCACATTTGGATTATCCCTGCTGGGGTAGCCCTCAACCAGCCTGAATACCAGAGACTTTGCGTTGGTTGCTGTTGTTTGAAGACTAACATCAGTTCATCAGGAGTATAAAGGAAGGCAGCCAACGCCATTACATCAGTCTTTCTTGCTGTGGAGCCTGAAGCAGAAGCAGTTTGCATGAGTGCTGGTCGGCCACTACCCGAGTTTCATTTCCCGAATTGAAGTTGAAGTCTTCAAAAGCTTAGTACCCCTTTGGGGATCCTTTTTTCTTGCACTAACCAATGTCAGAAAAAGTTAATTCTCTCACCTGTGGAAAGCAGATATCACACCGGGACTTTCAGTCCTAGTGCATCACTTGTCTAGTCCCAGACCA
The DNA here is from genome assembly GCF_019279795.1 of Protopterus annectens. NCBI lineage: Eukaryota > Metazoa > Chordata > Ceratodontiformes > Protopteridae > Protopterus > Protopterus annectens. Next base: position 51,023,834 of record NC_056747.1, on the reverse strand, counting down.
ATGACGTCCCTCGTTGTCGGTTCTGTGCTTTATTTAACACCAGAACTATTTGGCGTCTGGCCCTTATTGTAGCCAGATATTTCCATTTACAGTCCTCAAATTCCAATATGGCTTCCGTAAGCCATCCAACAGCAGACCTTCCAAAAAAATGAAAAGATAAAGACAGAGACAGACCGCACAGGACTAAACCTTCCGACGATGCTACCGCCAAGCTGGTCATCAGTCCTCCGGAATTCAGTGAGGCACTTTTGCAGCCCCTGATGCCCGCTTCAGTTAATTTGCAGGCCTTTACCAAGACCTTTTGGAGTCCGGTATGCTACAGAACTCTTCTTCATCGAAGGATCTTGTGGTCGTCTCTACCTTGGGTGGGTCGGGAGCCACTGTGCAGGCATCTGCTTCAGAGGAAGTCCTTCGCAACACTGAAGCCAGATATAAACTGACGCTTTCTTTCATGGCTACTGTTGTTTGTAAGCCAACAGAGTTCCTTAGGCACAGGGGTCGAACCACCCCCAGGAAACTGCCTTCCAGCCATTCTTTGGTGCCTGCTCCCTTGCCTCAGTCACAAATGCTTAGAATGGCAGAGGACCTTATCATGCTGATTATGGGAAGCCCAAGCCACTCCCTCAAAAAGAAAGAGATCAGTCTCCAGAAGTTTTGTCTGAACAAGTCAGATGAATCTGATGCATCTGACTATGAAGACATGCAGCCCCTTTCTACATATGAGGATTCTGATGTGGAGGAATCCATTCCTTCAGAGGATTTTTCCTTTGGGGAAACTCTGCATACTTTAAGGGAGTATTTCAAATGGGAGAGTCAAGACTACCCACAGTGTAAAAAGAGACTCATAGTTCCTGGACCTTCCACAACACAGGCCTTTAGCCATCCCCTCCATCCTAGATGTGGTATATGATGTCTTTCTTGAATCCAGCTTGACTCTAGACTCCTGCTCCCAGAAAGACATACAGATACTACAGAGTCCCTCACTCTCACAAATATCTCTCTAAAAACCCAACATCAGACTCTAAGGTCATTACTCAAGAACCAATAGGGGTTAAAGCTATTTCAGCTAAGAATCCCACCCCCTCAGACAGGGATTCCAGAGCACTGGACAGATGGAGTAAAAAAGTATACACCTCAGCTGCTCTTGCTATCAGGGCACTCAGTTGTCAGTTCCATATGCGTAAATATCAACAACATACTTTAGAACTCCTTGAACAGAAATTTTCCTCCTTTCCTGCATGGGCAGAATCTAAAGATTTACAGGAATTCATGCACTGTGCTGGTCAAGTAACTAAACACACTTTGCACTGCGGTTTTGAAGCCCTAAAAGCTTCTTGCCGGGCAGCAGTCACTGGATCTGTCATTAGAAAACTTGGGTGGCTTAAGGAACAACCCCTGCCAGACCATGTCAAATCAAAATTGTTGGATGCACCCTTGCACAAAGATAACTTATTTGGTACTAAAGCAGAAGAGGTGTTAAAAAGATGGCAGAAAAAATAAAATCTATGCAGACTGTTAAAGATTTCCTACAGGTACAGCCCCCTAGGTTTAGCAGACATTTTCCTACCAAGCACTGGTCCTTTCCTGCACCTAGTAAACCAGGCCAGCCTAGGCCCAGTGGAAACAGACCTCCAAGACAGTAGTCCCATGGGTTGCAGAGATCTAAGCAGTGGACTGCCTCCACTTAAAACCAGGGAGTTCTAAGCCACCCCATTATGGCAGAAACCTCACAATGACTCAAACCCTCCCTACCTCGCCTCTGCCCACCATCGCATACCCCCTAGGAGGAAGACTCTCCTCTCACTCAAGCACCTGGGCCACCATTACAAAGGACCAATGAGTTCTGAACATTGTGTCTCAGGGGTACAAATTCTCCTTCCACACCCTTCCAACCCCCAAAGGGTTCCCAGATCTACCACCAAATCAGTGGGCAGAGGTTTAAAAGCAAATCCGTACCCTGCTCTCCTTGGGAGCAGTAGAACACGTTCCTGCAGAGCAGATAAGGCCAAGGCTTCTACTCCAGACTTTTTCTGTTACCCAGAAAAGAAGGCACCTGGTGCCCCATCCTCAATCTTTCCATTCTAAACACCTTCCTGGTGATTCCAAAATTCAAAATGCTCACCCTCCAGCAGCTGCTACTCATGCTGTCCAAGGACACCCTGGACCTAAAAGAGCCCTACCTCCACATTCCCATCAGGGAGTCCTGCAGAAAATATCTTTGCTTCAGGGCAGGATCTGAGCACTTTCAGTTCTCTGCACTTCCCTTTGGCTTATCTACTGCTCCCAGAGTTTTCACAAAATGCCTGGCTCCGGCCATTGCTTTTAAAAAAGAAATATTCAAATTTATCCCTACTTAGATGACTGCCTTATTCAGGCAGACAGCCAGGAAAAGCTGCTCAAAGGCCTGGCCTTTGTAAAGGACCTATGAACCTCCTTGGGGTGCACAATCAACAAAAAGAAATTCAAACAGGTACCCACCAAGAGGATAATCTTCCTGAGAGCAAGTCTGGACACAGCATCCCAGATGGCATGCCTAACATCAGAGAAACAAAGTTTCCTAACAGCTTACTTCTCTCAACTGGCCACAAGTCCCCAGCTTTCTGCAAGGGAAATCCTGCAAGTCCTGTGGGCCATGGAATCTTACAAACTCCTTATTCCATATGCCAGACTGCATATGAGGAAACTTCAATGCTACCTAAAGCCTTTGGTGTCAAGACTCTCAAGATCTGGAGACTCTTCTACCTATTATTCCTTGCCTGAGGGAGGAATTTCTTTGGTGGGCAACAGCCTGCTCCCACAACAAGGGACTGCCCTACCCCGCCACCCACATCCTCGCCACAGACGCATCAGACTACGCTTGGGATGCACACCTGGATGGCAGGTGCATACAAGGCCAATGAAACCCTCAGCAACTCCCGCTGCACATCAGTCTAAAAGAGATGATGGCTGTGCAGCAGGCCTTGATAGCTTTCAAACCCCTTCTCTCTCCAGGGGTTTTCCTGTTCAAAACAGACACCACCACACTGATGTGGTACATCAACAAGCAGTGAGGGATTCACTTCTACCCACTGTGCAGGCTGACCTTGACCCTTTGGTTCACAGCCTCTTCCATGCATCTACACCTGTTAGCACAATACCTTCCAGGCTCTCTCAACTCCCTGGCAGATCAATTAAGCAGAAAACTGTTGGACCCCCACGAGTGGCAGCTCAATAGAAACACCTTCTTACTAATAACTCAGAAATGGGGAACCCCGGAGGTCGCCCTGTTTGCCTCCCACACCAAACATCAGCTCAACAGATTCTGCACCAGGGAGCATCACTGCATGGCATGGAATGTAGATGCCGTGTCCTTCCCCTGGGTAAACCCCAGTCTATGCCTTTCCTCCCCTACCTCTCATTCTCAACGTACTGATCAAAATAAGGTAAGAAAAATCAAGGACCATTCTCATAGCTCCAGACTGGCCCAGACAGCACTGGTACCCCTTGCTGTGCAGCCTGTCCCCACTGCCCCAATGGAATCTTCCTCAGGTTCCCATCCTTCTAACCCAGAGGGCAGGGGAATTCATGCACCCCCAATTGCAGACACTCAGTTTGGCAGCTTGGCCTATAACCTGACCAATCTGCCCCACTCAGAAAACAGGTTCTGGATGTTATCCGAGAGGCCAGACACCCTAGCACCAGAAAGTCTTATGCAGATAAATGGAAAAGGTTCTCTTATCCTGGACTACTTAGTTGACCTACTACACAGTGGTTTCTCTTTCTCCTCTATAAAAAAATTCACACATCTGCTATTTCCACTCATTTTCCCACTGAGCAGCCTCTTTTTTACACCCTGTGATCAAGCAGTTCCTCAGAGGGGCTACAACTTGAGCCCCCCCCCCCCAGAAGGGCACTAACACCGGCTTGGGACCTTAACTTTGTCTTGGAAAAGCTCACCTTGCCTCTATTTGAACCAGCTTCTTCTGCAGAACTAAAATTTCTCTCCTGGAAGACGGTCTTCCTCTTGGCCATCACTTCAGCCAGAAGAGTCTCTGAGCTGCAAGCACTCATACCAGTGGAACCCTTCATCATCTTCCATGCAGACAGGGTATCCCTCAGAAGTAATCCATCCTTCATGCCCAAGGTGGTATCCAGTGTGGCTCTCAACCAATCCATCCATTTGCCCACCTTCTTTCTTATCTCTCAAAACAAGGGGGAAAGGATTCTTCACTCTCTAGATGTGCACAGACAGCTCAGATAGTATCTGGACAGGACTAAACCCTTCAGAAAATCTGATCAACTGCTGGTTAGCTTTGCTTCAGGGGCAGAGGGCAAAGCCATCGCCAAGCAAACCATTTCCAAATGGATAGCACACTGCATCCATTTCTGCTACAAGCACCATGGCAAGCCTCCCCCAAAGGGGGTTAAGACCCACTCCACCAGAGCAGCCTCCACCTCTGCAGCATTCCTCAGACTGGTCTCCACTAGAGGCATCCTGGTGGCTGCCACCTGGACATCTGTTCACACCTTTACCAAATATTACCTCCTGCCTCTCTTTTCTAAATCCATGGCAGGTTTTACCTCTGCAGTCCTGCAGGACATGCTAGCAAGCCCCTAGCTTCCTTGACTGCCTCCACCCATTTCCTCAGCTTTGGGAATCTACCCAAATGTGATGACTGCAACAGTGAAACACAAAGAACATAGTACAGTTGTGTACACTTAAGGTAAATGTAGATGTTCGAATGTCTTCACTGTTGTAGTCCTGGTTTCCCTCCCTCCTTCCCCCTTTTTCTTTTTTGTTACCTTTCTTCCTTGTTGTTCTCCTTTCCTTAGAAGGGACATATTGGTATTTTTTCCACTGGTGGAGTCCTGCCAGCAGAGCCTGGCATCCTACTTTGAGGGCTTCTGACCAGTTAGGGCAAGAAAAACTGATGTAATGACGTTGGCTGCCTTCCTTTATACCCCTGACAACCTGACATCAGTCTTCACGCGACAGCAACCGACGCAGAAATACTAAGTCTCTGGTATTCAGGCCAGCTGAGGGCTACTCCAGCAGGGATAACCCAAATGCGATGACTGCAACAGTGAAGACACACTAACATCTACATTTATGGTAAGTGTACACAACTGTACTTTGTGTAAAATCTTACCATAACAGAAGATGTCCTTCTCTTCATTGTTGCAGTATTCACTCCCTCCTGCCACCTCTTCTTTAGCTTTGTTCTTTCTTGCCTTCTTGGCCAAGGAGTTCCTTTCCTTTTTCCCCTTCTTGGATGCGCATGTTTCTCCTTGTCCCTATAGTCATTAGGTTCTTCCACAGTTCTAAGTGTGCATCAATACATCACCTTTATGCCCTACGCCTTGTACGGGAAGCATACATGTGACATAAATATGATGCCTTTAAGTACTAAAGGCTTTGGTATATTGGCCGGATGTTGGGCTTTCCTTGGCAGAAGATCCTTTACGTAAGGAATACTACAACAATGAAGAGAAGGGCAAACTTTACTTTTTGACATATGCAGATTGATATAGTAGTGGTTGCTAGGAATAAAATATGGATGAAGGAAGTGTTTATCTGAACTGATGTTTAAAGTAAATGGGAATGACCTTGAATAAAGATGCAAGTAAGGGTTTGGGTGATGTGAAAAGTGGAGGGCTGTATTTTCTCAGTGAATGAAGTGTTAGGGATAAAATTTGGGGAAAGTTATGTAGTTATGAGACAGTGGGTGGTTTGGATAAAAGAAATAAAAGAAAATTGTCTTATGTAGCTGGGTCATAGCTTATGCATGGCTTGTAGATTAGCATTCAAGAAAAATATTTACCTGGTAAATTTTGTTTTAATGAGAAAATAGTATATATGTCAAATGTTTATATGACCTCAGAAAAATAAGTAAAATAAATAGTGCAATTGGTGTTTTCTTTAACATGGGGTTTCAAGATTAAACCCAGTGAAAAGATGTGTGTTGTATATGAGTGAAGATGAAGGGGGGGGGGGGGGTTGGGGTTATTAAATCCAGTTGTTCTTCTTTAAGCTTGTATAGCATGTTAAAGTGAGTAAATGAAGAGAATTGGAAGTTAGTAGTGAAAATGTTTAAATGCAAGTGATGAGAATAAAAGAGAGAGAAATTATATAAATGAACGAATTAAGAATTATCAAGGAAAAATGCTAACATGGAAAAAGAAAATTGATGATATAGAAGAATAGAAGGATGTGATATAATAATCTGATGAAACAATATTATGTATGTAAGCTCATAGGAACGTGTACCAGAAGGAGTGATGAAAGCCATTTAAGTAAAGAAACAGTGGTGTACTAAAATTGCTGAATATCAGGATTTCCTATGGAGACTAGTAAAAAAGTTACCAGTAAAGGGGAATATGCCATATAAAAGAAAGCCAAATATGTGTTCGTTTTGTGGTAAGGAAGAGACAAAAAGTTGTTTTGCATTTCAAAAAAAAAAAAAAAAAAAAAAAAGAGTGGTTAAACTCTGGAAAAAAGTGTGAAGGAAACTTTTTTGAGAATATTAATGACGCAGATATGAATGAAATTTTGTTTAGTGGGAAATGGATTTTGGCTAATATATTGCAAAAAAATTAGATTATTGTTACTGTGGAAGGAGGAGTTGGGGGGTCAATAGTGGGAAAATAGTGATGATGGTATATAGGAATGTGGAGAAATATACCTGCAAATATGCATGTTTTGTAAATGTGTTAATGAAAGGACCCCCTAATCTTTTTGATAAGTGCCACAGGATGTTTTTATATCCAGCTTGAACTACTGTAAACTCAGGCACATGGGCCTTTGGTTTAATGTCTCATCCGAGACATCATAATTGCAGCACCCCCTTTATGCTGCCTGACAGCTTCATTACTAGAAGATTAGTCTAGATACCTGGTGGGAGTAGAACTGTCAGCCTGCTGCACCAAAGGCAATTGTATTATCTTTTAAGCTACTTCTGTTGTAGACTTATATAGGGAGTTCTAAACAGCTGAGGCTAAGCTGTGGTGCCCAGAATGGAAGACTGATGGCATAGTATTATAGCAGTAAAGTCTATATTTTGAAGGGGGGGTATGGGGTAGTAATAGTGTTTGAGTAAGCCAAGAAGAGGTAAAAGTTTAGAAACAATAGCTTTATGGTAGAAAATAGGGGAATGGTTCTACTGTACTGATAGGAATGATGCTAGTGGCATTTAGATTGCAGTGATTTCTTTTGTCAGAAAGTTTGAAGTACCTGATTTCGTTGAAGATGTGTTTTTCCTCATGTGCTAGTATTTTAAGACATGACCTAAAGTAGTAAGATGAAAAATATAATCTGATGTCAATTTTCATTTCATCTTTAACATATGGGTTTGGTTCTGAGCATCAAAACCAACTTGGCCATTACTACAGCTTTTTGTCACCAAAAACTCGCCAGCTTAACCCTTACCCATAACGCTCCTCTCTGTTACCCCAGATCTTGATTCTAACATTTCATGTTAGGCGTGGTTCTTCATTACTCTTGAGCTAAGTGACAATTTTTATATTTTGAACCTTACTTATACTTTTTTTTTATTACAGTCCTTTTTATTTATATAAGTCATTGTCTACCTGCCCTTACCCTTTTTCTGTACACTTTTGTATTTTATATACCTTCTCTCGTTTTCCATTCACAGTATTTTATATCTTCTTTACAGTCATGTAACCTTGACTGTCATTGCTGATAGTACTTTCTTTGAACTTTTCTTACTATTAAAAAAAAAATTAAGACTTGGCTGTTCCTGTAGTTGTGTGACGCTTCTTCCCTGTGTGGGTGTGTGTGTGTTTATACCTACTTTGTGCCAGGTTTTAGTAGTAGATATAGCTGATAAACCTAAAGCCCCTTCTGGCTTTAAGAGAGGCCAAAAATGTGGACATACAGTTCCTGTTTCTGATGCACAATTACGGTGCATATACTGTCTGCAGCCCTGCCGTCTCCAGGAGGACTGCTCCGTCTGTCACTTGTTCACTCACAGGGCCTTAGTGGATAAAAAGAACAAGTTAAATCTACTTTCAGTGAGGCCATATCTGGGTCACAGACATTTAAAAGCAAAACTGATGTGTCTTCTCTTTCTTTACCTTCTTCCTCCACCAGAACTTTGGAAAAGGCAAAAAATAGGAGTTTATCGGTGCCGACATCCCCTCGGTGCTGACTTCTAAAAAGCCTAAGTCTTCAGTTCCTCCAGTTCCCTCCGAACCGACTTGACGTTTTACCTCAATCCTTGGTTCTAAAGGGTTCCACAGAATCAAGTCAATTGGATCCAAAAAAAGAGACTTTGACACCAAAGATTGTAGTGCAGAAAACTATTGTTTCATTGGCACTGAAGATATCTGTACAGGAATCGCCCTGTGTGGCGACTGCAAACAACCTGAAGATTTCTCCATGATTACTCTACCTATAACATCCTACTCCCCTTCCTGTGATCCTTTTCCAGAAAGGTTGCCATTACCCTTCCTGGAAAGGCCAAAATCACCCTCCATTTCCCTCCATTCCACTAAAGGTCTGACTGAGGATGATGTGGAGAAACTGGCGAATAAGATTCTGTGGGCAAGAGGATTGACGGGGTCTACTTTTGCTCTGGCCCCTATGGGTCTAGGATGCGATTCTTGTTATACACCACCAGCACTTCCTCCTCTAACTTCTGCTGAAGCTTCAGATCCCTCAGCTCCGAGCCATGTGGTGCCGACTTTATAAGAACCAAAGATATATCTATGGAACTGTCTTTTGCTCTGAGCTCTTTGGTTCAGTCAGAACCAGAGACCTCTTGGAGCCGTATCTGTCCAGTGCCTCCACTGGGTCAGTGGGTGCCGAAACCTCAGGATTCCCAAAAGGGAATTCCTCCTTCTTCTGGTACCTCCCCAGATCATCTCACTGAGAAGGTCCCTAAGAAAACGTGCAAGATGAAGCCCTTTGATTCTCAACAGAAATCAATCACAGATGACACAGACTTTGTTGAAGGGGAAGGATCCCCAAGGTCACCCTCAGATGATGTTTCCTTTGGAGACATCCTGGAGATTCTAACGCAAAGGGATGATTGGAAGTCCCAATATCCTTTCTTCAAGGAGTCAGTGTATCTGCAGGCTTTTGGCACTCACCAGTCTACCTCTTGGGTTACTCCTCCAACTGATGAGTTCATTGAGTTCATCTCTCAGTGGGCATGGGAGGCTCCTCACACCATTGAGCCTACCCCCAGGAGACCTGACAAAATTGCCGCCCCAGAAAATGAGCAGTTCTGGTGTAAGCATTTAGCTTTTAATGCCACGGTCCTAGTGGCCACAACTAAAAGGAAATAGCTGAAGAGAGTTCTTCTATCCATCCACCTAACAGAGAGTCTCAGTCGATGGATAGATTGGGGAAGCGAGTCTGTGCATCACTGACCTTTGCCCTAGGATCCTTACATTTTTTGGTACACTTTACCAGACTGCAAAGGGCTCTAATCAAGGAATTTTCAGATACCCTGTCATGAGCCATTCCTGAGGAGATCCAAGAAAGAGTTGCTTCCCAGTTGGCTGCTACCTTAGAGTCTCTATCAAACTTGTCCATGAGACTCATTGTTCATGCAGCCGAAGGGACAACCAGAGTGTTGGGTTCAGGCATTGCCATTAGGAGACTGGATGCGGCTGTGTGATTTTGTGGAGCCATTCAAGTCTTCATTGGTCCATACATCCTGTGATGGATCTTCCTTGTCCTGCCCAAAAGTTAGACTGATTATCCAGGTGTGAGAAAGATGGAAAGACCCTTTCTGCTGTGGGTGCATGTTTTTCCACTCCTCAATGACCATTCTCTAGAAATCAGAGAAGCAGTGGGACACTATGGTTCAAGAAGGACCAAGGGCCTTTTCAAGATGCACGCGGAGGGAGTTCCCCCAGGAGTAGAGGAGGGAACTTCAATGAAAGGCGCCATCCACGCAACATAGGTGGCCCGCAGATCTGGGGTTTCAGAGATTCTTTCTCTGGCAAACCCTTCCAGCACTCTTGAAAGGAGGCCTGATTGTCTTCCTCTAGAGACAGTTGGGGATGTCTATCCCTGCACCTCAAAGCCTTGCTACAAATATCATCAGATACATGGGTGCAGAAGATTATTTCCAGAAGTTATTCCATGCCCTTTTCCCTTCCTCCTCCTGTATGCAGAAAAATCCCCAATGTTCTGCCCCAGTCATAGGGACCACGCAGTTCTTCAAATACAAAAAATGCTAGAAAAGAGTCATCCAAGAAGTCCCACTAGACCAGATAAGAGTCCGGAACTTACTCAAGATTCTTTTTATTGCCAATTGGAGACCAATTTTGGATCTAAGTGTGCTGAACAAGTCGGTTTGGTAAACCAAATTCTGGATGGTCTCAGTACAGTCCATTCTTTCATTTTTGGAAAAGGACAATTGGATGTGCTCAGTAGATCTTCAGGATGCATACTACGATATCAAAATAGAAAAAACAATCCAGAAGTTTTCTTCCCTTCTGGCTATGAGCTAGTCATCATCAATTCAGAGGTCTGCCGTTTGGTCTCACTACAACCCCCAGTGTATTCACCAAATGTATGGCAGTAGTAGCAGCTCACTTGAGACTGCAAGGATTCTGAGTGTTTCCATATTTAGACAACTGGCTTATTACTGGTCCGACCAGGCATCAGTTAATAGAAGCAAGAGATCATTTCTTTCAGACTTGTTCTTATTTAGGAATAATTATAAATTTTAAAAAATCGCAAATGACTCCTGCTCAAACCTTGCAGTTATAAGAGTGATGCTAAACACAAGCACTTCCATAGACTCTTATCCCCCAGTGAGAGTAGAGAAAATCAGAGTGCAGGTGCAGAAAATAATCAACAACAAGAAAGTGACTGTAAGTCTAGTTCTGCAAGCCCTAAGGTCCATGGCAGCTGCTTTGGCAAGATATCACATGAGAATATTACAATGGCTGCTTGCAACTCAGTGTTCAGTACTGTACCAACCCATGTCGGACTTGATTTTGATCACCAATCTTTGCAGAAGAGATCTAGCTTGGTGGATACACTCCAGAGAAGTTGTTCTAGGCTGCCCCTTTGTCCCGTCACATCCCAAGGCCATAGTGACCACAGATGCCTTCCAGATATGGTGGGGGGCATTATCTGGGCACGACTGTCCAAGGCACTTGGTCCTCCATAGAGGCCAACTTGCATATCAATGTCCAGGAACTGAGAACAGTGCTGTTAGCATTGCAGGCCTTTCAAACTGCTCTTCCTTTAGGGACAATTGCAATTCAAATAGACAATATGTCAGTGGTTTGGTACATCAATAAACCGGGAAGACCCAAGTCTTATCCCCTATGTCAAGAAGCTCCCAGAGTGTGGCAGTGTATCTCTTGCAACTGCTTTCTGATAGCAACACACATTCTAGGGAGTTTCAGTGTGATAGCAGAGAAACTAAGCAGGTGTATTCTCCTACCTCAGTAGTGGTGTCTCAGTCCAAAGGTAACTGGATTTTTCATCAGTGGGGCCAACTTTGCTGTGACCTTTTTGTCTCTCCCCTAAGCAAGTGCAGCAACTACTTTGCCCTGATTCCCCCTCTAGAGGAGTTACAGAGAGATGCTCTTATACACAGTTGGCCCTCTGGACTTCTTTGTCTTTCCTCTGATTCCCCAATCCCAAAATTTTTGCAGAAAGCAATCAGGCTAAAGAGCAAAGTGATCCTCATTGCACCCTATTGGCCTTGACAGATTTAGTTCCCCTTTCTTTGGCCTTATCTTGTTCATCAACCTTGGATTCTGGACCTGACTGCAGACCTACTGTCCCATCCAGAGGGATTAGTTGATCCAGATATTCTGAACCTCAAGCTGACAGCTTGGTTTCTCCAATTCAGTTCCAATGAATTAAATGTGACCATAGGTGTAACACAACCACCGCAGATTAATAACTCCGAAATTCTTGCAACTAGATTGCAACTAAACAAAAGTAAATGCATTAATATCTGCATGTATATTCCCCCAGGTAACAATATAACTACACCTGAAGACACCCTGCACTGGCTATCATGTCATTACCCCCAAGAAACCCTACTGCTCAGGGATTTAACATAGACTGGAGCACCTGTTCCTCAGAATCCCCATCAACCCATATTAACCTGCATGCTTATATCCACCCCCTACCAGGCTAGGTAAACCCAACCAAAAAGAAAGCCTACTCAATTGGGTCCTCATAAATAGTCACCCCCAACTGTACACTACTGGTACCCTCCCTGATGACTTAAGCGATCACCTTCTCACTTACATAGTTAAGCACAAAGCCATTAATCCCCAACAACCCTTACTCAGAAAAGTTAGAAACAAAAAAGAATCTGACCCTGCCAAATTCCAACAAGAACTTAACTCATGTAACTGGTCTATTGTAAAACACCTCCCCTTAGAGGAGGCAGTTGTGTACTTTAATAACAAATTTCTTGAGATCCTAGAGTTACATGCACCTGCTCGTTCAAAGAGAACAAAAGCAAAAACTGCACCATGGCTTTCTAAAGAGTCTAGACTCAAAATTATCCATAGAAACAAATTATGAGCTTTATGGCATTCTACTAAAGACCCTCAAGATCAAATTAAATATAGGCAATCTAGGAACGAAACCAAAAAATTCATTTTACAAGACAAAAAACAATACTACTGCAACTTAGACAGTAAATCAAAACAACCCTCAAAAGTTTTGGGCAGGATTGAATAATCTACTTCATCCTGGACAAATTTCTACCCCCATCCCAGCTGCTACTGTTGATAACCCCCCCCCCCACCTGAGGATGTTTCATATAGTTTTAGTCTATTCTTTACTGAGACAATTCAAGCCTTAGCAAGCCAACTACCTCCTAGCTACCCTGGTCCTGAAAGCACCACCCCTAGAAACCTACTCTCGTTCATTTTCCAACCAGTGGCCACGTCACTTATCTGTACCTTGATCAAAAAATTAAAACATCAGGTCATCAGTGGTATAAAATCAGACAGCCGACACCATTACATCAGTCTTGCTTGCCGAGGAGCCCGAAGCAGAAGCAGTTCGTACGAGTGCCAGTCGGCTGCTACCTGAGTTTTCATTTCCGAATTGAAACTGAAGTCTTCTAAAGCTAAGTACCCCATTGGGGATCCTTTTTTCTTGCTCTAACCGATGTCAGAAAAAGTTAACAATTGTCTCACCTGTGGAAAGCAAATACCACACCGAGACTTCCATTCTTACTGCGTCACCTGTTTAAGCCCAGACCACGACGTCCCCCACCGTTGCTTTTGTGCTTTGTTCAGTGCCAGAGCGATATGTCGTCGGGCCCTTATTGTAGCTAGATATTATCGCTTTCAGTCCTCGAATTCCAATATGGCTTCTGTAAGCCATACGTCTACCGATCTTCTGAAAAAACATAAGGATAAAGACAGAGACAGACCGCATAGGTCCAAAACTGCCGATGACGCTTCCGTAAAGCTAGTTGTCAGTTCTCCAGTCCTCAGTCAGGTGCTTTCGCAGCCCCTGATGCCCTCTTCTGTGGATTCGCAGGCCGCTATAGAGACCCTTTCAGAGTCAGGTATGCCACGAGACTCTTCTTTGACTAAGGATCCTGTGGATGTCTCTGCCGTGGATGGGTCCGGAGCCGCTGAACAGGCACCAGCTTCTGAGGAAGTACTTCACACTACCGATACTCAACACAGACCAACTACTTGTTTCGCATCTTCAGTTCTTTCTAAAACTACCGAGTTTATAAGGCCTAGGCTATGAACCACACACACAAAACTGACGACCCAAGCTCAGGCACTTGCTTCTTTGCCTCGGTCTCAAATGCTTAAAATGGCGGAAGACATTATTATGCTTCTCAGGGGAAGCCAGGCTACCCCTTCCAAAAGAAAGAGACCTGTCACCAGTAGTTTTATCTGAACAGGAGTCCAATGACACTGATGCATCTGAATATGAAGATATGCAACCCCTCTCTGCTTATGAGCATTCTGATGCAGAGGAATCCATTCCTTCTGCCTCTCCACCCGAGGATTTTTCATTTGTGGAAATCCTATATACTTTAAGGGAGCATTTCCAATGGGAATGTCAGGACTATCCTCAGTCAAAAAAGAGACTCAGGGAATTCTTAGATCTACTACAGCACAGACCTTTGGCCATTCCTCCTGTCCTGGCTGTTGTGGATGATGTTTTTATGGAATCCAGTCCGACTCCTGACACCCTTCCTCCTGCTCCCAGGAAACCTGACCGGTATTGCAAAGTCCCCGACTCTAACAAATTTCTTTTCAAATATTCTACTGCTGACCCCGAGGTTATCTTTCAAGGACCTAAAGGAATCAAAGCAATTTCAGCTAAGAATCCAACCCCCTCAGATAAGGATTCACGAGCATTATACAGAAGGGGTAAAAAAAAAGTATACAACTCTGCTACTCTTGCTATTAGAGCATTAAATTGTCAGTTCCACATGCTGAAATATCAGCAGCATACCATGGCACTCCTCAAACAAAAAATATTGTCTTTTCCTGCTTGTGCAGAAAATAAAGAATTACAAGAATTAATGGATTCTGCAAGTCAAGTAACTAAGCACACCTTACAATGTGGTTTTGACACCCTAGAAGCATCTTGCAGGGCAGCAGTCACTGGTTCTGTCCTTAGAAGGCATGCTTGGCTTAAGTAACAGACCTTGCCAGACCATGTCAAATCCAAATTATTGGACGCAGCCTTGAACAAACACAACTTATTTGGCACCAAGACAGAAGAGGTCTTAAAAAAGATGGAAGAAAAAGCTAAATCTATGCAGACAGTTAGACTTCTTACAGGTCCAGCCACCAAGGTTCAGTAGGCATTGCCCCTCCAAGCACTGGTCTTTTCCTGCTCCCCTCCAGGCCAGCTCAGCCAGACCCTGGGGAAGCAGACCCCCCCCAGAGAGCAGCCCCATGGAATGCCGTGGTCTAAGCAATGGAGTTCCTCCTCTTCAAAAACAGGGAGTGCAAAGCCACCCCCCTTAAGGTAAGAACTCACAATGACTTTTCACTTCCACCCCTTACCTCTGCCCACCTGCTTGTGCCCCTAGGAGGAACTCTCCTTCCATGCAACCACTTGGGCCACCATTACCAATGACTGATGGGTCCTCAGTATAGTGTCCCAGGGATACAAATTTTATTTCCGAACTCTACCAACCCCAAAAGGGTTCCCAGATCTTCCTCTAAACCAGTGGGCAGAGGCCAGAAAGCAAGTCCTTTCCCTGCTTTCCATGAGGGCAATACAGCCATTTCCTGCAGAATAGACAGGCCAAGGTTTCTACTCCAGACTCCTTATACCCAGAAAAGAGGGCGCATGGCACCCCATCCTTGATCTATCCATTCTAAACACCTTTCTAGTGATACCAAAATTCAAAATGCTCACCCTAAAGAAGCTTCTACCAGTGCTTTCCAAGGATGCTTGATTACTCACCCTAGACCTAAAAGAGGCCTACCTACACATCCCAATCAGGGAATCATGCAAGAAATACCTGTGTTTCAGGGCAGGATCTATGCACTTTCAGTTCTGTGCGCTTCCTTTTGGCTTATCCACTGCTCCCAGAGTTGTCACAAAATGTCTGGCTCCCGCCATTGCTTTTTACAGACAAAGAAGTATTCAAATTTACCCATACCTGGATGACTGCCTGATTCAGGCAGACAGTCAGGAAAAGCTGCTACAGTACCTGACCTTTGTAAAGGACCTGCTGACCTCCCTGGGGTATACTATCAGTGAAAAGAAATCAAAACTAGTCCCCACACAAACATTTGTATTCCTGGGAGCAAGCCTAGACACAGTATCCCAGATGGCATTCCTTGCTCTAGAAAAACAAGCCTACTTGACAGGCCACTTCTCTCAACTAGCCACCAGAACCTAATTATCCACAAGGTAAATCCTGCAAGCTCTAGGGTTCATGGCCTCCTGCATCCTACTCATTCCATATACCAGGCTGCATATGAGGAAACTACAATGGTACTTAAAAAGCCTTTGGTGTCAACACTCTCAAGACCTGGAAACTCTCATACCAATGATACCTTGTCCAAGGAAAGATTTTCTTTGGTGGGCAGCAGCATGCAGCCACAACAAAGGACTTTCCTTCTCACAACCCCATGCTGCCCAAACCCTCACCACAGATGCATCAGACTGTGCCTGGGGTGCACACCTGGATGGCAGGTGCATTCAGGGCCATTGGAGCCCAAATCAAATACATCTGCATATCAACCAAAAAGAGATGCTAGCTGTTCAGCACGCCCTGACAGCCTTCAGACCCCTACTCTCCCCGGAGCCTCTACTGATCAAAACAGACAACACCACAGTGATGTGGTAGATCAACAAGCAGGGAGGGACTCGCTCTTATCCTCTCTGCAGGCTTGCCATGACCCTTTGGCACACAATCATAGCCATGCAACTTCACCTGCTAGCACAATTCCTGCCAGGCTCCCTAAACTCTCTGGCAGACAAGCAGAAACCTCCTAGACCCACATGACTGGCAGCTAGACCACAGAACCTTCATCCTTGTAACCCAGAAATGGGGCACCCCGAAGGTCGACCTCTTTGTCTCCTACTCCAGTCATCAGCTCAGCATATTCTGCACCAGGGAACCTCTCAGCAAGGCCAGGAAAGTGGATGCTCTATCCTTCCAGTGGGTAAACCTCTCGGTCTATGCATTTCCCCCTCTACCACTCATTCCAAGGGTACTGCTCAAAATAAGGGAGGAAAAACTGAGGGCAATCCTGATTGCCCCAGACTGGCCACACCAGCACTGGTACCCACTGCTATGCAGCCTGTCACCCCTGCCACCTACCTCAGATCCCAGCACTCCTGACCCAGGGGGATGGAGAATTCATGCATCCCCAATTGCAAACCCTCAACCTGACAGCCTGGCATATTCCCTGAATTCTCCTCAAGCTGCCAGCCTAAGCAAACAAGTCCTAGATGTTATACGTGAGGCCAGACGCCCAAACACTTGAAAGTCCTATGCTGACAAGTGGAAAAGGTTTTGCACCTGGATCCAGGCTAAGGGAGCCGGAACAACACAACCCTCACTACCTCTCATCCTGGATTACCTGGCAGACCTACTACACAGGGGTCTATCCTTCTCTTCTATTAAAATTCATGCCTCTGCCATCTCAGCTCACTATAGCACAGAGCCACCTCTCTTCTCACACCCACTCATCAAACAGTTCCTAAGAGGGCCTAACAACTTAAGGCCACCCAGACAAGCTCCTACCCCAGCTTAGGACCTTAACTTTGTGTTGGAAAAGCTCACCGTACCCCCCTTTGAACCTGCAGCTTCAGCAGAGTTAAAATTTCTCCCTTGGAAGACAGCCTTGCTTCTGCCCATCACTTCAGCTAGAAGAGTATCAGAGCTACAAGCACTTATGGCTGTAGAGGTTCATAGGTTCATACTAGGCTATCTGCCCTAGGGCATTTATAAGCCTAGCCAGAATGTGTTTGGCTTTCGCCACCCATTTTAAATTTATTTTGTTATGCCCTTTTTCGAGGTTAGTATACTGTGCCTCTGTCTAACAGTGACACAGAAGTGATACCCGGGGTAAACCTACGATCTCCCATCCGCTCATCAAGATTCCTCTTGAAGAGAGTCAATGAGGAACTCTGCCTAACCTGGACTGGGATTTTATTCCAGAGTGAAGGGAGCCTCTGGGTTATGAATCTGTCCCTCGAGCATGTCCTATTTATTTCAGTGCTGAGGTTCAAGTCTCTCGAGCGCGTAGCTCGATGGGATTTGGATTTTCTGAGGTGCAGCATGTCCATTAATTCCGGGTTGGACATGGCTTTATACGTCAGGCACAGATCGCCTCTGAACAGGCGGTATGCCACTGAGTACAGCTGGAGTTTCTTTAACCGGGCAGCATATGGCATCTGTTTGAGCCCTTTGATACTCTTGGTGAGGTACTTTTGGGGTCTTTCCAGTTGCTGCAGGTGTCTGGTAAGGTACATCCCAAAAGGGGCATTGTACTCAATTATGGGCCTGATGAGGGATGAGTAAAGAGGCACGATGACCTCCCCTGATCTAGATGTGAATTCCTTCATGATTAGGTGGGCTATATAAAATGTTTTTCTAACCACTTTGGCCACGTGGTTGTCAAATGAGAGATTGCTATCAACTTGGGTCCCCAGGTCCCTAATTACTTCTTCTGTACTTAATGGATTACCACCCATGTGGTAATTTGTGGCACTTTGTTTTGCCAAAGGGATGACTATACACTTTTGGCATTTAGCTTGAGGCCATGGCTCTGGCACCAGTTGTCTGTTTCTATGAGGCCCTTTTGGAGGATGCTTGTGTCGGCTGGAGAGTCGATTATGGCGCCCAATTTGCAGTCATCTGTGAACTTGGTCAGCCACAGTCCTTCCATGTTGGCCTGTACCTCCGAGAAATATATACCGAACAAGAGAGGTCCCAGGACTGAGCCTTGTGGGACACCACTTGTAACTGGTTTGGAGTCTGACATGGCTCCAGCAATTCTAACCATGTGGGTTCTGTCCTTGAGCCAGTTTGCAATCCATCTAGTGACATAGAGCCCTTCATCATTTTCCATGCTAATAGGGTCTCCCTCAGGACTAACCCATCCTTCATGCCTAAAGTGGTGTGCAGTGTGGCTCTGAACCAATCCATAAATTTGCCCACCTTTTTCCCTAACCCACAAAACAAGGGGGAAAGGCTTCTGCACTCTGTAGATGTGCACAGACAGTTCAGATTCTATCTGAACAGGACCAAATATTTTAGAAAAACTGATCAATTGCTAGTCAGCTTCACAGCAGTGGCAGAGGACAAGGCCATTTCCAAACAAACAATCTCCAAATGGATAGCACATTGCATCCATTTCTGCTACAAACAGCATGGGAAACCATCCCCAAAGGGGGTCAGGACACATTCCACCAGGGCAACCTCCACCTCTGCAGCTTTTCTCAGAGGGGTCCCACCAGGGACATCCTGGAGGCTGCAACATGGACATCTGTTCATACATTCACCAAGCATTACCACCTGCCTATATTCTCCAAATCCAGGGCAGGCTTTGCCACCGCAGTCTTGCAAGGCATCCTAGCCATCCCCCAGTCTTCTTGACTGCCTCCACCCTTTTCTTCACCTTTGGGAATCAACCCAGATTTGATGACTGCAAAAGTGAAACACGAAGAACTTAGTACAGTTGTGTACACTTACCATAAATGTAGATGTTTGAGTGTATTCACTGTTGCAGTCCTGGTTTCCCTCCCTCCATCCCCCCTGGTCTCTTTCTCTCTCTCTTCCTCTCTCCTCACAGGGAATTTTTTGGCATTTACTTTCTACTGGTGGTGTTCTCCCACCATAACGTAGCTCCCTGTTTGGGCTCCTGACAGGGCAAGAAAAATTGATGTAATGGCGTCGGCTGCCTGGTTTTATACCACTGACAACCTGATGTCAGTCCTGGAGCGACAGCAACAGATGCAGAAATACTAAGCCTCTGGTATCCGGGTCAACTGAGGGCTACCCCTGGCAAGGATAACCCAAATGTGATAGCTGCAACAGTGAATACACTCGAACATCTACATTTATGGTAAGTGTACACAACTGTACTTTCTGATGTGTAGATCGAAGCCAACACCTCAAACACTGAGGGCCTTCATGCCGGAATGCAGCCTTGCCAAAATGGGCAAACTGCAGAGATGCCATAGCAGCAACATTCTTGACGAATAAGTAGTCCAGTAGTTCACCCCCCCCCCATACATGGTGGTCTTGTTGACATAGGTTATGAAGTGCCTGTAACTATTCTATTTAATTTGTTGCTAAATCATTACTTTTCAAAGTTTTTAAATAACTGCAGTTCATTTCCTTTGTTAGCTGGGTGGAAATGGAGGAAGAAAATTCATTGTTTTCATTACTATATTTTCGCACTTTAGGTGAAGTTACAGGGTTAAATCTTGTATTACCCGAACTTGTAAATGAAAGACAAATTGGCAGGGGGGGTCAGTTACACAATTCTTGTATACCACTGGTTATAGGAAAAAAATATATAACCCTTGAATTAACAATGTTGACTATACACAGAAATGCAAGGATTTCCATTAACTATACTTTCCCCCTTTATTTTCCAACTTTGGATGATTTAAAAGTTAACTGCTTCCTCCTTCAAAGGAGCTTAGTAAGATTGGTCACCTGGTCCTGTAAGTGATGCCACCCAGAAAAATAAAATTACTATTAAAAAAATCTGTTTATAAAATTAAAAAAAAATCAGTATACAAAATGAATACATTGTTGTTACACTGATGAGTAGTACACTGCAGTAAACAAAAAATATGAAAATTCTGCCACACTAAAATGACATTTGACTGTACATGTACCATACCATCTGGATCCCGCCTTTGTATTGGACATTTGTATTACGTGAATTGTTCAGAAAATGCCAAAAGATAACACTGATCTCATGTAATCCTGTAAAATGAAAGATGTTGAGTTCCATTAATTATGAGTTTTCCTTTTGAGCCTGAGGCACCTTGACTGCAGTTGACCTAGGTGAGTGGAGAGGTCACCACCCCCCTACCCGTCACAAGCATGCTTCATAAGGTGGAAGGGCTGCCCCTTTTCCCCACAGGCAGCCTGGTAAGCCATCCTGAATTTCAGGACTTGTTAGCGGCTACAGAAAAAGGAGATGGGGCCTATACCACAGCTTCCTTCAGCAGGTGAGAGACTCACCAACCCAGTTGACTGAATCCACTGAATTACCAGAGTCCTCAACCCCTGCAACATCTGTCCCCCTACCCAGGAACATCAGTGTAAAGCTGTTGGTTAGGCTGTCTGGACTTGGGGTAACGGTGACAGTGGTGGTCCAATGTCCTCCATTCGCTGTCATGCATGTCCACCCTTTATTTCCCCTTCTTTTGTGAATCCAAGCTGGTGTTTAACTACCCATATCAGTGACTTCTGGTGAGGGCTTAGTCTTGTTTTTACTCCTCCTTTATTATTTCCTTACTGAAATTATTGTTAATATCTCCCTTACTGCTTCTTTAAACTTTTTTACTACCAACATTTGCTTTGGTAATCTTCATTACCATTGTTGAAAATCCTTCCCCCTCTTTTTACAAGTTCCCCAAAAGAAAACCAAATGTCTCCCTGATGTTCCACCCAGTAAAAGGGAGTTTAGCAGCTCTATAGATCCAAAGCTGCTGGATAAAAGAGCCATCCAAGAAGGTTCCCCCAGACCAAAAAGGATCCAGAATTTACTCAAGGTTCTTTTTAGTGCAAAAGAAAATGGGGGACCTGAGGCCCATTTTGGATCTCAGATATCTGAACCAGTTTGTGAAGCATTCCAAATTCTGGGGATTGTCACGGTTTCGTCCATTCTATGTCTACTGAAGAAGGATGACTGGATGTGCTCTGCCGATCTCCAAGAAGCATACTATCACATCAAAATGAACAAGTGCTGTCAGAGGATATCTACGCTTCCGGGTGGGAGCCAGTCATCAGTTCAGAGCCCTGCTGTTTGGTCTCACCACAGGGTTCTGTCCTGAGACCTCTCTTGTTTGGTATCTACTTCTCTGAAGTACAGGCTAACACAGAAGGCCTCTGGCTAATGAAGTTCACAGATGACTGCAAACTAGAAGCCATAGTCAAGTCCTCAAATGATGTGGACATCCTACAGAAGTGGCCTCGCTGAGACAGATGCCTGGTGTCAGAGCCATGGCCTCAAGCTTAATGCTAAAAAGTGCAGTGTCATCCCCTTTGGTAAAAACTCTGTAACAATGAACTACCACATAGGCAGCAATCTACTTAACACCGAATGTGTGATAAGAGACCTAGGGACCCAGGTGAACAGTAGTCTCTCCTTGGATAGTCACATTGCCACAGTAGTCAGGAAGTGCTTCTACGTGGCACACCTCATCATAAAAGGGTTCTCGTCCAGGAAAAAAGAGGTCATTGTTCCCCTCTACTCGACACTCATTAGACCCATTATAGAGTACAACTCCCCTTTTAGAATGTACCTCACAAGACCTCTGCAGCAGCTGGAAAGGCCACAGAAGTACCTCACAAAGAGGATTACTGGCCTAAAACAAATGCCCTAAACTGACTGCCTCAAAAAACTCCAGCTTTACTCCATAGCATATCGCCTACTCTGAGGTGATCTCTGCCTGACATAGCTATGTCAAACCCAGAGCTGTTGGACATGCTACACCTAAAGAAATCCCAATCCCTCCAAGCTACCTGCTCTAAGGACCTAAACCTTGTCACCACAATAAACAGGATATGCTGGAGGGACAGATTCCTGTCCCAGAGACTTCCTATACTCTGGAACAGGCTACCCATCTACGTCAAGCAAAGTTCTTCATTAGCACTCTTCAAGAAAAATCTTGAGTGGATGGGAAATAGGAAATACACCCCGGGGATCACTTCTGTGTCTCTGCTCGACAGTGGCACAGGAAAATAACTTTCTTGGGTGGCGTAAGCCAGGGAACCTTGTTGGCTAGGCTTATGTAGGCCCTTGAGTCAATAGCCTAGTACCTACCTATAAACCACAGCTCTCAGGGTGTTCAAGAAATGCATTGCAGTGGTAGCTCGGGATTCAGTGTGTTTCCTTATTTAGATGACTGGCTCCTTACCGCACCGATCAGGCATCTTCTAGAATGAGCCAGGGATTACGTCATTTATCCGATTCTCTGGGAATTGCTGTCAGTCTGACCAATTCCCAACTTCAACCAGTTCAAGTCTTGGAATTTATAGGGACATGTCGAGATACAGTCAATTGTCTAGCTCTTCTGCCGCAAAATAGAGGTCTTTCTTTGAAATCATGTCATAGAGGTTCTTTCTCACCCCTCTCCCCAGCAAATTGATACTCAAATCCCTATGGTTGATGGCTGCTGCATTAAATTTAATACCCACTGCTCGTCTTCACATGAGAATTCTTCAGTGGACTCTAGCAGTGCAGTGGTCCTTTCAATAGAGATCCCTTATGCCATTAGATAAAATTATCTCAGGTTTGCAGAAAATCTGTACTCTGAATACACTCCAACAAAATTTGTCAAGGACATCCATTTATTCTTCATCTGAATGCCATGTTTACCACAGATGCCTCCCAGTTGGGGGGGGGGTATTACTTGGGATGGACCATTCGAGGCATATGGTCTCTAGAAGAGACCAGGTTACATAGAAATGTACTGGAGATGACATTGGTGCTTCTAGCATTGCAAGACCCTTCAGAGCTCTCTTTCACTAGGAACTGTTTCTATACAAATGGACAACATGTCAGTAGTCTGGTACATCAACAAACTGAGGGGAACCAGATCCTATCCTCTGTGCTGAGAAGCTATGAGGGTTTGACAGTGGGCGATCTTCTCCAACCACTTTCTTGTAGTAACACACATACAGGGGAAATCCAACATTTTAGAGGACAAGCTCAGCAGGACCATCCAGACGCCTCACAAGTGGTCTTTCAATCAGTGACAAATATAATCTTCCTCATAGGGGGTCAACCGTGGTGCGATCCTTTGGCCTCTCCCCTCAACAACAAATGCAGCAGTTTTTTTCCACTAATTTCTCCTCTGGGACATTCACCAATAGTACCTTCAAGGTGCTGGAGAGGGCTTTCTCTTTCCTGAGAGTTTATTCTACACCTTCAGGTTCTGCCAGCTTACCTCTTTCTGGCCCAAGTTCTGAGCCTAATCAACCTGCCAGTCAGGGATAGCCAGTGTGTATGAGCGTCCATGCAGTTCCAGTGCAGGACCTTTCCCTATCTTCAGATACCTCTCCAGATCATCCCACTGAAGAGATCCCCAACAAGAGGTCGTACAATAGAAGGTGCATAGATTTCCGCCAAGAATCTTTAACTGTCGATGAAGGGGAGGGGTGTCCAAGATCTCCACCAGATGAAGTCTCCTTTGGAGATATTCTAGAGATCCTTAGCCAGAAAGGTGGTTGGTCTTCGATCCCCCTTCCCAGGGGGAGTTGGTGTTCCTAGAAGCCTTCAGGTCTGGCACATCTATGTCTTGGTGGATGACCTTATAGATCTTGTGTCTCACCGGGTATGGAAGGAACTGGATGCCATGAAACCTATTCCTCATTGCCCCGATAAATTTCTTGCTCCGCCCAAAGACAGACCTTCTTGTAGTAAGGGAGTTCTTTTGGATGCCATGGTTGTGGTGGCAGCCACTAAGAAAGTGTAGCTGAACAAAGCTGTACTGTTCATCCTGAGTGTCCAGGGCAATGGACAGGTTTGGAAAGTGCGTTTATGCCTCAGTGACATTTGTTCTACGGTTGCTTAACTGCTTGGCACATTTTACCAGATTGCAGAGAAACTTGATTAAAGAGTTCTCTAAATTTATTCCTAGGTTCATGTCAGCGGAGGAACATAAGCAGTTTTCTTCACAGCTGGCCAACCTTCAGTTGGCTGCAGGTTCAAGCATAACATTATGTGCTTATGTGATTTTTTTCAGAGCCCCTTTACGTCTTCTTTCATCAATGCTCCTTTTAATGGATCCATCTTGTTTGGCTCTACAGTAAAAGAAATGCTTTCCTGTAGTGAGCAAGATGGAAAGACCTTGCCTGCAGTGGGAATACATTTTTCTACACAGCAGAGATCATTCTTCAGGAATCAGCAGAGGTAAAAAGATGTGGTTCTGTAACTCACAAGGTCTTTTGCAGGACTCGGGAAACTTCCCCCAGAGGCAGGTTGGGAAGTTCCAATGGAAAACACCACCCTTGCAGCAGAGGATAAACCCTGAGGGGTTAGCCTGACTGATCTTCTCTGTAGGTAGTCGGAAGTGGGGGCGGGGGCACTTGTCTCTGCACCCAGAAACCTGAGCATCAGTCACAAAAGACACCTGGATGCAAAAAATTATATCCATAGGATATTTCATTCCCTTCTTGCAAATCCCACTGTCTGAATGGAAAAATCTCCCTGATGTCCCACCCAATCTGAAGGAGTTGGCAGCCTTAGAAGTTCAAAAGCTGCTAGACAAGAGAGCAATCCAAGAGGTCTCACCAGACCAGAGAGGATTTGGCACTTAATGTTCTTTTTAGTGCCAAAGAAAACAGTTGACCTGAGACCTGTTCTGGATCTCAACAGTCTAAATCAGTTTGTAAAGAACTCCAAGTTCTGGATAGTCATGGTTCAGTCCATTCTACCTCTTCTATAGAAGGATGACTGGATGTTCTATGTAGATCTCTAGGACATGTACTGTCACATCAAAATAAATAGATGCTCTCAGAGATGCTTGTGCTTTCGGCTGGAAGCCAGTCATTACTATTTCAGAGCCCTGCCCTTTGGTCTCACCACAGGCCCCAGGGTGTTCACCAAGTGCATGGCAGTGGTAACAGCTCATCTCAGACTGCATGGATTCATAGTGTTTCCTTACCTAGATGACTGGCTCCTCACCACATCAACCGGACATCTCTTCAAAGGGGCCAGGTACTGCTTACTCCAATTCTGTCAGTCTTTAGGGATCACAGTCAATTATGCCACGTCCCATCTTCAACCCATTCATCTCTTGGAGTTTATAGGAGCTCGCCTAGACACCACAACTCAGTTGGCCTTTCTTCAAACAGGGTATAGTCCTGCAGGTCAGACAGCTTCTTTCATATCCTCTCCCCCAGTGAAACTGGTTCAGACCTTGGGATCAGTGCTGCTGCTATTGCATTGCTCTCAGTAATTCTCTTCCATATGCATGTTCTTCAGTAGACTGTAGCTGTTCAATGGTGATTCCTTCTATAGCCTCTGTCTCCTTAGCCTGCAGTAGATTGGGAATACCAATTTCCAACGTTACCTTGGCAAAATGGTTAACAGTTTGCATTTTGGTTGTTTATATTCAATGAGGTATGTCTTTGCCAAGACCTGCAAAAGCTCACTTCACGAGATCCATGGCTACTTCATGTGCTTCCTGGTTCAGAGCCTGCATTGATGATATTTGTGCTGCAGCCACTTTGTCCAGTGCCCATACCTTTATTGCTCATTACATGTTAGATCTCTTTTCCAGATGCAGAGCTGCCTTTGGTTTTGCCATACTCGGGCACATCCTTCCATGAAGACCACCCAAGGTTCTCATAGCTGGGGACTCGACCCATACGTTGAGGAATGAATGAAAATGACATCGGATATAAAAGTTACACACACATCAGAACTATGCATCTCTGTTCATTTTCATTCTTCCTCAATTTCCCCTTCACCTTTTATTTTGGGAGTAACCTGATAAACACATGGGAATCACTGTTCCTGTTTGAGCCCCTATTTTTCCTTTATCTTTTCCTTTTTTGTGGGGTACAGCAGATCTTTACTTGTAAGATGCAAACTCGATCCGAGGTATTACAGGGTTCTGAGACATTATGGGTAAAGGGAGGAGCTTGAGAGTCAAATCCAACGGTCTAAAGCAAATGTGCCTGACCCAGGTATGAGGTTGGATCAGACCCATTTGTGAGGAAAAATGAAAATGGACAACACAGATGCATAGTTATGGTGAGTACATAACTTTTATTTAACTTCAGCTGTATTTTGACTGAATGTCTGTGTGTTGGTGAAGCACATAATTGATTGTGCAACCCTGAACATTTCATTGCATATAGTGGATCTGCTCTAAGAAAGTTTGGTGCAGTTAAAAGTTTTTCTTGTCTGATTTCTAAGAATATTTTTAAGCAGCTTTATTAAATTATTATTTTAGACATAAGCAAATACAGATTAACATAAAAAAAGCAAAAATGTATTCATATTTTTCCATTTACATACCTTATGCATCACATATCTTTTCTTTGTAATAATCAGTCCAGCATTACATAAATTGCTGAATTCCTGCCTTCCCTTAAATCTCACTCCTCCTAAACATTATTCTGCATGTATATTCCTATTTAATTTGCACCTTTCCATTACTAAAGATCCCTCTTTCAGATCTTTTGTAATATTCACTACTTCAAATACAGTTGGTTTAGACTTTGATTACAATTTTCTAGTAATTGCTTTTTGACAGCCAGTATAATTAAACTCACAGCCTTACTATGTGTAGGAAAGTCAGATCCTTTGTTCCAGCTCAAAAAATTCATATCCGTTATTATAGCCAGTTGCTCACCCAGTGTTTTCTGATAGGGTACTCTGTAGCGAATTTTTAAAATCTGCCAATTCATTACAGTCCCAAAACACATGTTCCTAGTTACCTCGTTCCTCTGCATCACATCTGCAATATTTGCTGTCTACCTGAGAAAAAAATCTTTGAAGTCTGCTTGGGGTATAAAAAAAAACTTATGCAGACTTTCCCAAGTAAAGATCATAAATCTTTTGGACCTTGTTCCATACTTGGTAGCCATATATGTCCTTCCATTGTTTTCTTGTAAATTATTTTTCCAGTCTCTCTTCCCAATCTTTTCTGAAATCTTCTGATTCTTATATTATGCAATATTTTATATTCCCTACTAATTATCTCATTTTAAACAACAGCTTCTGTTCTAGTTTCATCTTAAAAACTCTACAGAACAGGTCTTTCAGTTAAGATTCCCAGATCTCCTTCTCTTTGCCTGTTCTCTGATATCAGTATCTGGTAGGGAAGGCAGTCTGTAGCCTGCAGTGCAAATGTATTCTTATAACATATAAGGCTAAGATAAATATATATATATATATATATATATATATATATATATATATATATATATATATATATTCACTTTGGAATCTCGAAATACTGAAATGTCAAATTCCAGTATCTCGAGACCAAATTATCGAATCTGCAGTTGCATGCAACTGCAGAATATTGAACCCGCGGTACTGATGGTGCGTTAGGTAAGTGTTATATTTTTTAAGGGTTTTGGGGAGGGTTTGTGTGTTTGAGTGTGTTGGGGAGTTTTAGGTGTGGTTTAGGGTAGGTAAGAGTGTGTGTGTCAGTGTTGAGAGTGGTGGTGTTTGTATGTATGTGATGTGTGTTTGTGCAAGGGGGTGTAGAATGTGTGGTGGTGGGCTTTTCTGTCTTTTGGTTTTTAGTGCGATCTCTGCGTTAGTATATATAAGTAGCAGGGGTGTGTGTGGGGGGGCACAGCTTCCCCCCCTGCTTATAGGAAGGGTAAGTGTGTGTGTTTTGTTGTGTTCATGTGTGTTGTTTTGCTTTGTTTTAGTGTCGGGAGGTAGGTATATTTGTTTGTATGTGTGGTGTAGTGTTTTGTTGACGTTCGCTGTTTTGAATTACGTGGATTTGGTTTTCGGGTTTGTGAGCTTTCGGCTTTATAGTCTTGAGATACTGAAATTCGAGATTTCAGTATTTCGAGATTAAAAAGTAAATCCATTTTATTTATATATATATATATATATATATATATATATATATATATATATATATATACACACACACACACACGTGTGTGTATATGTGTGTCTATATATATATATATATATATATATATATATATATCTATATATCTATATATATATATATATATATATATATATATACACACACACACACACACGTGTGTGTGTATATGTGTGTCTATGTGTCTATATATATATATATATATATATATCTATATATATATATATATCTGAAGTAGTTAACTTCATTTTATCTGCAACCTGTGGGTATTCGGATCCATGCTGGCAACTTTTCAAGCATCTGCTCCAAGCTCCTCCCCCTTACCCATAACCCATCACCATCTCCTACCTGCCTTCAGATCTCGTTTGCCGCTTCTTGCATCAGCATCGTGATCTCTGTAGCTCCAAGTGTTGGGTGTTAGTAACTTTGGTCAAATTTTTTTGCTCTTTATAGTGAGTGTGTGTGATTGTTTAGTTCCCTTTACCTCCCCCTTTTCGCTGTCTGTTGGTTTTATACAAAAAAAAAAAGTTTGTGGTAAAGTAGTATAGTATGGCCTTCCCTACCCCTTAGGTGTGTGTGTGTGTGTGTGTGTGTGTGTGTGTTAGTGTTGGTTTTAAGTAGGTTGGCTGTGTGGGTTAATTTTATGGCTGATCAGCCAAAGCCTACCTTTAAAAAATGCACAGTGTGTGGCCATAAGCATTCACCAGCCGATGGCCAGACTCTGTGTGCTATTTGCCTTTGTGTTCCCCATCTTTCTGTTTAGTGCAGCGTATGCGCCGGGTTTAACCCCAGGGCCTTAAAAGAACAGAAGACCAAACTGGTTGCAAAGGGCCTTCTACCTGTTTCCTCCTTGGATGCATCGGCCTCAGCTCCTCCAGCAGTTGCTCAACCCTCCCTCCTCAGGCTGGGACTCCTCCTCCCACTAGACCTGGTGAAGGGAAGGCTGAAGGAAAGAACAAGAGGAATAAGGACAGAGATAAGAGGGGGATAAGCCCTGCAAGCGGTCTCCAGAGCGGGAGCCCTTCCCTAGCCTGCCTTCTAAAGTGTCGAGACCTTCATCTCCTCGGCTCCACTCCCAGAGGTTCACTGACGGAGCCCTTGGATCCGAGGTTTTCATCTAGGTCGTCGCAATGACCAGCCAGATCCGAGTTGGTCACTTCCTCGCTCTCGACTCTAAGTCTATAGGAGTTGGATACGGACAGGATGATGAGGACATTTATTCGGACCCAAATCCAAATGGGAGTCTTGCCAGGCCCCTCTCCCTCTTTCATCCAATTTCTCCTTCCCTGATCTGGCCTGCGGTTTCGGGGTTTATGGATTCTCAGAGCTGGGGGTTTGGCACTGACGGTTCCTCCAAACTCGACGATTTCCTTGAGTTCCTCAGATCAGACCAGTTTGGATCCAAGCAACTCTTGGGGCCGAGGATGGATGATTTAGATGGAGAAGGTTCCCCCAGGTCACCTCCCGTGGATGTCTCCTTTGGAGACATCATGGAGATTCTCCACCAGAGGGGAGGTTGGTCAGCCCCAAAACCTTCTACGGATGAATTGGTGTTCCTGGAGGCCTTTGGCATGGACCCATCTACATCTTGGGTGTCCCCTGCTGTGGATCCCTTAGTGGATCTTATCACCACATGGGCATGGAAGGAGCCTGACACCATAGAGCCGATACCAAAATGCCCAGACAGGATTATCTCTCCACTCTGATAGACATGCCTGGTACAAAGGATCCCTGGTGGATGCTATGATGGTTGCAGCAGCCACCAAGAGGGAACTGGCACAGGAGAGTTCCTCGATCCACCCTCCGGGCAAGGAGTCCAGGTTGGATCGATTTGGGAAGTGAGTGTTTTCTTCAGCGACGTTTTCCATTCAAGCACTGAATTATTTGGCACATGTCATACGACTGCAGCGAGACCTAGTCACGGAGTTCGCTGAGTCACCCCCAGAGTCTTTGTCGCCGGAGGACAAGCATCTGTTCTCCGAAAATGTCTACTCTGAAATCAGTATCAAATATGTCCATGCATCTCATTTCCCATGCCCCAGAAGGAGCATCGAGGGCAGCCGGGACCGGCGTGGCTATGAGGCGACACGCTTGGCTCAGACTGTGTCAATTCACAGACCCCTTCAAGGCATCTTTCACAAATGCTCCCTTTGATGGTTCTTCTCTTTTTGGGAAGACAGTACATGACACTCTGGTCCAGAGTGAAAAAGATGGGAAGACTTTGTCTGCAGTCGGAGTCTGTTCTCTAGCCCTCAAAGATCCTTTTCTAGGAATCAGAGAGGGCGAAAGAAGATGTGGTTCTGAAAATCAGTTTTCCCGGGACTCTCAGGACAACTCATCCCCTAGAGGCAGAGGGGGACAAGACAGATGCCGCCCCAGAGGCAGAGGGAGGTTGAGGAACTTTGGGTCTAGGGAGACCTTCTCGGAAAGGCCCACGCAGCAGCCCTGAGGAGTTGCCCGACTGTCCTACTCTGGAGGCAGTCAGGGGAAGATTATCATTGCACCCAATGGCTTGGGAGTCCATAACTGTGGACCGTTGGGTGCTTCAAATAATATCCAGAGGCTACACCATCCCGTTCATTTCCCTTTCCGTCCAACCAAAGCGCCTCCCAGATGTCCCACCCACTCAAAGGGAGGTGGCAGCGCTAGAGATTTCCAAGCTGCTTCACAAAGGAGCCATCAAACCGGTCCCCCCAGATCACTCTGGATCAGGTGTTTACTCCAGGTCCTTTTTAGTGCCAGAAAAGACAGGGGACCTCAGGCCCATTTTGGACCTATCAACCCTGAACCTGGCTGTAGCCAAGCAGAAATTCTGGATGGTCACCCTACAGTCCATTCTACCTCATCTTCTAAAATACGACTGGATGTGCTTGATAGACCTCCAGGACGCTTACTACCACATCAAGATTCGTAGAAGCTCCAGGAGATTCCTTCACTTCCGGCTGGGAGCCGATCATTTCCTGTACAGAGCCCTACCATTCGGTCTCACCACAACCCCCAGAGTGTTTACCAAG
This sequence comes from Protopterus annectens, assembly GCF_019279795.1. Classification (NCBI taxonomy): domain Eukaryota; kingdom Metazoa; phylum Chordata; order Ceratodontiformes; family Protopteridae; genus Protopterus; species Protopterus annectens. The sequence continues at coordinate 50,992,595 of NC_056747.1, read as the reverse complement.
GTAATGGCAGTCATAGCGGCTCACCTGAGGCTTCAGGGGATTCAGGTATTTCCTTACCTAGATGATTGGCTCCTTGCTGCTTCCACAAAGCGTCTTCTTTGCATGGCCAGAGACTCCTTCCTTCATCTTGCAATCCAGCTAGGGATTACTATCAATGTTTCCAAGTCCCTCTTGGACCCGGTGCAGATCTTGGACTTAATTGAGGCACGTCTGGACACCCTCCAGTTGAAAGTCTTCCTAACTCTAGACAGGGTCCAGAGCCTATGGGCCTATATATCAGTGATCCTTGTCCCCAGGCTACCAAAGGCGGATGACATTCTCCGAGCCCTAGGCTCTATGGCTGCAGCAATCTCAATCCTTCCCTGTGCACATCTTCACATGCATGTTCTTCAGTGGACTCTGGCAGTACAGTGGTCTTGGCTAGATCTCCCCATGGACTATCCAATTCAAATCAGCAAAGCCTGCAGGGTGTCACTTTTCTGGTGGCTCCACTCACCAGAGATCTTAGCAGCAGGGCCATTCATTTCACCCACAGCCCAAGCCACAGTGACCACGGATGCCTCCCAGCTCGGGTGGGGGGGCATTATTTGGGGAGGACGGTCCAAGGCATATGGTCCTAGACTGAGACCAGATTGCATGTCAATGTTCTGGAGATGAGAGCAGTGCTTTTAGCATTGCAAGCCTTTCTGTTCTTCTCCCGGGGATGATTGCAGTTCAGTCAGACAACATGTCTGTTGTCTGGTACATCAACAAACAGGGGGGAACCAGATCTTACCCTCTCTGTCGCGAGGCCATGAGAGTGTGGGAGTGGGCAATATCCACCAGTCGATTTCTGATTGCAACGCACATCCTGGGATGCTCCAACATTTTAGCAGACAGATTGAGTTGGGCTATTCTAATGCCATACAAGTGGTCTCTGAAACAATCGATAGCGGAGGAGATCTTCCTTGCATGGGGTCAGCCTTGCTGTGATCTCTCTGCATTTCCTTTTAACGCGAAGTGCAGCGAGTTCTTCACTCTGATTCCCTCACCAGGGGATCCCCCCAGAGACGCTGTAGTCCATGCTTGGACTCCCGGGTTACTGTATGCTTATGCCCCGTTACCTCTCATTCTGAAGTTTCTTCAGAAAGCTTGCCAACTGGGGTGCAAAGTGATCCTCATTGCCCCATTGTGGCCTCATCAGGTGTGGTTCCCCTTCCTCTGGTCTCATGTTCTAGCTCCTCCTTGGATTCTGGATCCTTGCCCGGATCTCATCTCTTATCCCTCAGGCACTTCTCTGTCCAACCTGGACAGCCTCAAGCTGACTGCTTGGCTGGTCCAGTTCCCTTGATTGCCAGGACTCCTGGTCTTTTATCTTCAGTAAAAACTATTCTGGTGGTGTCCCATAAGGCCTCCACTAGGAATATTTACCACAGCAAATGGAAATGATTCTCTATTTGGGCTTCTCAGAGGAACCTAGATCCCTTTACAGCCCATGTTCCTGCTGTGTTGGATTTTTTAGCCAATATTTTCCAACAAGGGGCTAGTTCCTCCATGGTGAAAGTGCAACTGGCAGCTATCTCGAATTTCCATGTTGGCGAAAACATGAATGCTCTGGTCTCTTCGAGACCGTGTAAGGCTTTTCTTAAAGGCACCTTTCTTTTATGCCCCCCCCCGATTAAGGACTTTGTTCCTCCTTGGAACCTTACCTTGATTCTGCAGGCATTAGTTGCTCCTCCCTTTGAACCTGCAGCATCAGTAGATATGAAGTTCTTATTCTGGAAGGCAGCCTTCCTAGTGGCCATTATGTCGGCTAGTAGAGTTTCTGAGATTGAAGCTTTGTCTGCCGTGCCCCCTTACTTGATCTTCCATAAGGACAGGTCTCACTCCGCACGAACCCTTCCCTCTTACCAAAGTAGCTTCTGAATCGAATATTAACCTGCCTCTTTTCTTTCCAAATTTTCAGAACAAGGGTAAATATAAGCTGCATTTGCTAGATGTTCATAGACAGCTTCGTTTTTGTTTACACAGAACAAAGCCCTTTCATAAGTTTGACCAATTATTCCTGTCCTTCTTTAAACCCTTTCTGGGCAAAGCCATCGCTAAGGTTTCCTTAGCTAGATGGCTTACACAATGTATTTTGCAAATTTATAAAGACAAAGGTCTGTCCCCGCCTGGTCCTGATAAAGCTCATTCTACCAGATCTATGATGACTTCTGCTGCTTTTTGGTCTAGGGTTTCACTGGATGACATTTGTGTGGCAGCAACTTGGGCAAGGTCACATACCTTCATTTCTCATTATAAGTTGGATTTGATCTCCAGAGGGAGAGCATCCTTCGGCTCTTCATTGCTCAGGAATATCCTTCCATGAGGGCCTCCCAGGAGTTTTAGTAGCTGGGGACTCTGTCCCACAGGTTGCAGATAAAATGAAGTTAAGTACTCACCATAACATTTTATCTGAGTAGTTATACTTAATTTTTCTGCAACCATCCCGCCCTCCTTCCTCCGAACCTGTTCAAGGTTTGCGATAAAATTGAGTTGCTGATTGAGTAGTGGCAAACTTGATCTGAGGGAAGGTAGGAGATGGTGATGGGTTATGGGTAAGGAGCTTGGAGCAGATGCTTGAAATGTTGCCGGCTCAGCTCCGATATGGATCCGAATACCCACAGGTTGCAGAAAAATGAAGTATGACTACTCAGATGGAACGTTATGGTGAGTACATAACTTCTTTATATATATATATATATATATATATATACACATATATACATATATATAAAACTTCTTTATATATATATATATATATATATATGTGTGTGTGTGTGTGTGTGTGTGTGTTTGTGTGTATATCTATATATGTATATGTATTTGCATTTGTATTTGGTCTACTGGCTCATTACTGCCCTGACGAGGCCTCTGCTAATAAGAGCATGAGATCAGGTACTCCAGACTTGCTCCCATTTGGGGATAACCATAAATTACAACAAATCTCAGCTAGAACCATCTCACATATTGAAATTCATAAAAGCAATTTTCAACACTGTATCAGTGGCAGCTTCTCTTCCTCTCTCAATCTTACAAACTATCAGATTCTAGGTTGGAAGAATAATTCACAGCATCAAGCAAATTGATTTTGTAAGCCTTGGGATCACTGTCGGTGGCTACAGTCCTAGTTCCTCTAGCAAGATTTTACATTAGAATTCTTCAATGGATGTTAGCAGTACAATGATCTGTTCTTTACAAACACATGCCAGCCCAAATAAGAATCACTCAGGCATGCAAGAGATACCTTTGGTAGTGGATTTGATCAGATCAAGTTCTACAAAGCTGTCCTTTCATCCTCCCTCAGCCCAAGGCCATAGTGACCACGGACACATCTCAGATTGGGGGGAGGGTGACTTCTGGGAAAAACAGTCCAAGGCACTTTGTCACCTGAAGAGGCCAAAATGCATATCAATGTCCTGGAAATGAGAACAGTGCTCTTAGCATTGGAGGGCTTCCAAGACATACTTCGTTTCGGAACAGTTGCAGTTCAAATGGACAATATGTCAGTAGTTTGGTATATCAACAAACAGGGAGGAGCCAGGTCTCAGCCCTTGTCTCGAGAAGTCCTTAGAGTGCAGCAATGGGTGATCCCATCCAACCGTTTTCTGATAGCAACGCACATCTTGGGGAAATCCAACATGATAGCAGACAATCTGAGCAGGGTCAGTTCTTCTACCTCATGAGTGGTCTCTCAACAATAGAGTGGTGGAAATGATTTTTTGTGAGTGGGGCCAGCCTTGCTGCAGTCTTTGCATCTCCCCTAAACAACAAGTGCAGCTGCTTCTTTGCCCTAAACCCTCATCGGGAGAATCACCGAAAGGCACTTTACTTACACAATTGCCCCCCCCCCCGGTCTCCTGTATGCGTGTCCCCCAACTCCCCCGATCCTCAAATTTCTACAGAAAGCTTTCCAGTTGAAGAGCAAGATCATTGTCATTGCACCTTACTGGTCTTGACAGATTTGGTTCCCCTTTCTTTGGCCTCATCTAATTTATCCACCTTGGATTCTGGATCCGATTCCAGACCTGCTGTCTCACTGACACATGATTCACCCCAGATACCTCAAACTTAAAGCTGACAGAGTGGTTTCTCCACTTCCATTAATAACCAGACAACTTATGCTGTCATCCTGTGTCCATCATATACTTCTATTTTCCCATAAAGCTTCTACAAGAAAACTTTACAGAAGTAAATGGAAAAGGTTTGCCTTTTGGGCACATCAGAAGCATATTGACCCCTTTTTAGCTCCAGTACACAGTGTCCTTAAATTTATTAGCAGCAGTTTTCAATGAAGGAGCTAGCTCCTTGACTGTTGATGGATTTCAAAATTCTTCCCTGGCATCATCCAAACTTTTCATGAGTGGTACCCTTCTTTTAAGACTTCACTGTAAAGATCTATCTCCCCCATGGCACTTAAATGTGGTGCTTCAAGCTTTAACTCAGTCCCGTTTTGAACCAGCAACAAAATGTGATCTAAAGTTTCTGACCTGGAAGACCATCTTTAGTAGCCATCACCTCGGCTAAAAGGATTTTAGAACTTCAAGCATTCTCTTCTGAACCTCCCTACTTGATTTTTCACAGGGCTAGAGTATCATTACGAACCAATCCTTCCTTCCTTCCTAAGGTGGTGTTTGAATCTAACATCAATCAGTCAATCTTGCCAGTCTTTTTTCCTAAATTTATTAGGTGCTCACAGGTAATTACATTTTTACTGACGTAGAAAAAAAGAAATTAGAAAGACAGGTCAGTTATTTGTCTCCTTTGCAGTCTCTAAATTGGATAAATCATTTGCAAAGGTAACTTTAGCCAGATGGTTGACTGCTTGCATTTCATTTATCTACAGCAAGTTCGGTCTGTCCGTACCAAAATCATTAAGTGCCCATTCATCTAGGTCCATGACAACTTCTTCAGTGGACCTATATAGAGCCTCCATGGATGACATATGTGCAGCTGCAACTTGGCCAAACCTCATACCTTTATTTCTCATTACAAACTGGATCTGGTCTTGAGGGGAACAGCAGCCTTTAGTTCGGCTGTGTTCAGGAATATCTTGGAGTCCACCTAGGATTTCAGGTAGCTGGGGACTCTGTTCCAATTGTTGAGGAATGAATGAAAATTGACAAAATCAGATAAAGAAATTATGTGCTCAGCATAACGTTCCATATGTGTTGTCCATTTTCATTCTACCTAAGCTTCCCTCCCACCATCCCCCAACCTTTTTCCTCAGTTGATTTCTGGAAGAACGAGAATTTATAAGGAGACAGTTGCGCTCCAGATGATAGTTTTTTTTTAAGTTAGGAATATTATCATATTATTTCTTACAGTATGTCAACCAGCAAACAAGATCTGGGGTCTGTTATGGTTGCTGTATTGTGGGTGAGGAAGGAGCTCGAGAGTTTTTGGTGGCCACGAAATAAAGTAATGGCCGAGTTGGATCTGAGGGTCAGATCTGAACCCAGTTGTGGAAGAATGAAAATGGACAACACAGATGGAGCATTATGGTGAGTACATACTTTTTTAATTGTAAGAAAAAATAAGTTGTGTGTGTACTTTAAAATCTGTAACACACAACAGTTACTGAAAAAAGACCCCGTACACACATTTAAAATATCCCTGATTAAACACTATACAAAAATGCTTTACTATATACATAGTGTGCAGTTTGTATCATGAAATGTTTTATACAAACACTAAGAACAAAACTGTTTTACTTGGTTATGTTTTACTCGCTTAGTATCCTTGTAAACATTAATAACATAAAGTGGGGGTATGTACTTTGCAGTCCGCTCACAAGTATAACAACTTAAGCAAAAGTCCAGTCTTTCTCAGCCACTTTTTCTTGCAAAGCCATATTTCACAAATGTGACTGATGCTTTATAGTCTCACATTTATTCACTAATTTCAGTGTTGTTGGTCTTCCAGTTCATCTCCATCTGTCACCAACAGACTCTGGTTAAAGTTCAAGGTACTGTTGATCCTTTATCAACTCCTGTTTTTATATCTAAAACATTTTCCATTGGCGCACTGAAAAAGTTTCACTGGCAATGTTTTTCTATGAACTTTACTGATAGAGGAATGCCAGATAGAGATCCCTCCTGCTTGCTGGCTCACTTTTTGTTGGATAAATTTTATTTCCTCCTTAGCCTGTTCTGCATCAAAACATGTCTTTGATCCTCCAGGAAAAACAAATACTCTGAAGACAACTGGATGCAGGAGCTAGAATCTCACACCTGCTTCTTGATGTTCCCTGATTGCTGGGATAAATTTGCTTCTGTTCTATCTGTTGTGCAGTGAAAAATCATTTTCTACAAATACTTTGTCTGCAGTTTTTGATACTTTATGCCACAGTTTTGTCAGGATCAAATCTTTCTTCTGGTGTGATTGCATCTTTACCAATATAGGTGTTGGCTACTTTCCCACGCCAGGTTGCTAGCATGCACATAATGTGCCCTTTCAGTTAAGAAATCCTACTGCAGAGCACCAGTCCAGTTGTGCGTATTTGTGCTTTCATAAAGTTAATACAATATGTTCCTTCCAGTTTCTTTGGTATAGCAGAAATCTCAGGTTTACTGTGAACGCACTGCCTTCTAACTCTTTTTTTGAAACACCTCTTCTGAAGAAGCATAATATTCTGCCTGCTTTTTTTTTCCATTTCATCCTCTGATTTTTTGCAGTTTTCAGTTCATCTGAACAGATAATTAAAGCTTCTTCATTTTTTCCATGCTTTTGTTATTTGAGTTGATGCATTTCTTCAGTGTGCATTTATTTTTATCACTTCTGAGTATATTTGATGTATTTTGTCCTCTAAATTACTGGAAGACATGTCTTGAACCAAAGCTGAAGCTTGAACTACTTTCTTTGTATTGAATATCTGTCAGAACTTTACATTTTGGAATACTGAGGAACATAGCCTTTTTAAGGTTCAAAGTGAAGAACATTTCTTATAATGAGGTGCACAGCCCAAAGGATTACTTTCCCTAGTTAAGGCCATTTATTCCCCTAATATGTCTGACAAACTATTTGGTAGTGAATTCAGCCCCCTCAGCAAAAAAATATTCAATCATTTCTCTGTTTCCTATCACACCTCCAGCATTTACTGACTACCTGAGGAAAAATATTCCAATGTCTGCTTGTGGTATAAAAATACCGATGCATATATGTCCATGCACAAATTGTAAACCTTCCAGACTTTATTGTGTATTTATGAGCCTTACAGATGTTAGTCCGTTGTAAATTCTTTCCATTCTCTTTTCCCAATCTTTTCTAACCTCTTTTGATTAATTTTAGTTATTATGCAGGATTTAATATGCCCTTCTAATTATTCCTTTTTAAACAGCAACTTCTGTTGTAGACTCTACTAAAAACCTCTACCAGGGCTGGTCTTTTACTTAGCACTAACCTATGCCTTTCTTTTTGCTTATACTTTCAGTCCCTCATAGTGAAGTCTGTCTTTAACCTGCAATACAAGCTTCTGCTTGGCTTCAAACCGCTCTCTTATACCTTTCCCTGCCTTATTTACTTCCAGTATCTTTGCTCATTTGCTAATGGCCTGCAGTACATTTTAGCCCTATCTTGTGTATATGTTCCATCCCCCTACTTGCAGCCGTCCTCATTGGTAAAATCTACCTTCTATATTCCTGTGTAGGCTTAGAACTTAAAATACTTTCTGCTGTTTAATTTTCTGTATGGCGGTGGTGGTTCTCCTTAAGGATCTCAATCCTGAATCGTCCTCTGTCCTTGTATCTCAAACTCCTCCCATTTCATCATCCCTGTCAACTTTTTTATAACTTTCTGCTTATGTTATATATATGAACCTTAACTGCCTGGCTGTAAAGTATCCTGTCAAATTGAGTAATCCTGAATCACCTAAAATTGAATTTATCTGACTTGTCTCTTGCCTTTCTTTCTTTCCTAAATAAATTCCTTAAATGTTTTGCTAATTATCATCCACAAACCTTCCCAAATAAAGTCCTTAAGCTGTTTATTATCCACAGCTTCTCCTCTGCTTGATAAAAAGATGCCTGACTTGTACACGAAACTAAAGGGACTTGAAACGTTTTTGTTGCTTGTGTCTTGCTGTCCATATCAGTCATCAAGCTTATCCAATTTCTTGATTTTTGTATTATATTTTGTTTAGTCTCTTCCCACACACCCTTAGTGGCCATAACAGAATTTTTTAGTCCATAAACTGAAATACTACTTATCATTTTTCCTTTAAATATGGGTATTACTGAGCCAATACATATTGCCCAAACCATTAGAAAAGTCCACAAGAAACTCTGTCTCCTGTATAGGAACAATAAATTCCTAACCAATAATACTAAATCCATTCTTGCCCAAATGCACCTCCTATCTACTCTTATATGCTTCCCCAGTACTTACCAACCTCCGTAAAACTGACCTTGCCAAACTTGAATCTTGCTACAATAAGATTTGCAACTGGTGCTTCATATAGATCCCATCACTGCACATCACTTAGACAACTAAATTGGCTGGCACTTCCACAGCTACTGCACTTCAATTAACTTACCTTTGCTCACAAAATCCACCATAACCCAGATACAACTCCTGCTCTCCATAACCTCTTACAGCCACACAATTCCTCTAGATATCTCCGCCATTCCAACAAATCCCTGCTACATGTCTCCAAAGCTAACAACTCAGCCAGTGAATTACTGTTTTCAAACTACATTTCCAAATTATGGAACAAACTCCTAAGCTCTCTCATTTCTAACTGCTCTATTCCACAATTCAAACCACTACTAACAACACATCTTTCAAATTCCTGGCTCTGTGCCTGTAACCCTACATAATAGCTCAATTTCCCTTACTCAGAAGCTAATAATTGCTCATGAATATCTTCACCAGGCCTGTAAAACTGGAACTTGCTACCTGTTATATTCGAGCACAGCTATCTTTCTTATGCAATGATTTATGTATTCTCTCTATCTCCAGTTATGTTACAGCTGCTTGCTTCCAGTATATTATATGCAATGCATGACACTTGGTACAAACCACTCCTACCTCTTTATGTAATTGTAATCATTCTGTCTTTTTTGTATGGCATTGTACTCTTTTGTATTACCTTTATATTACTTACTATTTTGAATTTATTTCTGTATTGTGACAAATTATTATTGTATATTGTACTGTGATTTATTAAGTAAAAATGGAGCTTTTCTCCCCAGGCCTCCGCTGAAAAATGATCTGTGTCCAGTCAGACTTTCCCAGTAAACAAATGTAAAATAAATAAAATTCATGTGTAGGTATATGGATTTTACCTCTATAGTCTTTGTTTTATCTTCATTTATTTCTTTATCCCAAAAGACTTGAAATTGTCTGTGTTCCACAACACCAGATGTCTTTTTTCTGGGTTTATCATGTGCAAAATAACATCTGCAAATAAGGCTAACTTTTCTTGATTGCCGTCCCATCTTTATCCTTGAATTTGTAAGTCTCTTATCTGCTTTGTTCTAGATATGAAATAAACACTACACCTGGTTCCTATCTTCAAATGTATTTTGTCAGAAATGAACCCTCCCATCTTAATTTTTGCCTCTGTACTTTCATATATCCACTTAGTACCAATTTTCTGTCATGTGTTATATATGCTACCACTGCCTTACTCAAAATCTTGACTGACTATTGGATACTTTCTCTGCATCAAGACCCACCAACATTTGCATTTTGCTGTAGTCTGGCTCATTGTTTTGCTAATGTAAAAATGTTTGCTTCCCCTCCAGAAAACCACAGTGATCCATGCCTGTCAATTTCAGCAACACATTTAATATTCACTTGGCTAGTATAGGCATACATTTTATTATCTGGATTTAAAATTGAAATAGGTCTATATCAAGTCTTGTCTGAAGGGTCTTTGCCCTCTTTGGGTAATACAGGTACCACAGTTTTCTTCCAGGATGCTGTTACTCCACCTCCCTTTTTTTAAATATTAAAATAATCAAAGGTCACCAGCAAGTAGAAACTCAGTATCTCCAATCTAGCCTGGCCATATACATGGAGTATGCATCAGGACAAACTGAAATTCCAACACAGAGCTCTCTAGAGTCCAAGTATTTAGAACAATCCCTTTAGCTAAATTTTAGTTCTAGAAACAAATCCAGTTCTAAATCCTACTCCTTCTAAAATGACTGATTCCAGATTATTCCTTTTGGAGGTTTTATTGGGTTAAGTTGTCTTGTCAGATCCAGATGAAGTTCTTACTTCTAAACTTTTTGTGATTGTGATGCTTCATGATCCTAGAAAGGTTAAATGTAAGAACTGAATCTGAATGCTGTACAGACATAAGTGCTTATCCTAATAAACCTTTAAAAGGGGTGATCTGGTGTCTGTTTCTTTCTTTTGTAGGAGGAACATTTGGAACTGGATTTGTTTTTAGAAATAAAAATATTTACTTGAAGGGATTGCTGTAAATTGAACTTCTCAGCAATCATTTGTTGAAATTTGTTTTATTGTTAAAACATTTCAGATTATCACTTTCTTCCCCTCCTAACGTCTAAATTTCCGCAGGAGTTCTGTCTGTTCCTGGTTACTTCCCTGTTGATAGATTATACTTTATTCTTATCTCGTGTCTTCCTAGTTTAGCTATTATTTGTTGTGTCTCTTCATTGTACAACCGTGGCATAATTAAGTCTTCCATAAATATTTCCATTGCTATTTTTCTGTTGAGTTCCACATTCTTCTTGACACAGATGTTCATAACATTTCCAAAATATCTCTAATATCTCTGTAGGAGCCCTTTGTTCTACCATAGGCTCCTTAGGTTTGGTGGCAAACCTTTCTACTGCTCGAGTCATTGTACTAAAAGCTTTTTGTTCTCTGGTATTATCAAAAATACTTGTTTAACAACAACAATTTCTGTCTGTGCCTCCTGCAGCTCTGCTGATTTGCATCCTACATTTCTTAATATAATTTAATACTGTCTGCTTTTGTCTATATTTGTAAGGCCATTTACATTCCATGGTAATATCAACAGAATAGCAAAAACAGCAAAAGAAGCAGACTGGAACACAGCCGAACTGTCCAGGTTAAAAATATTTAATCCAAACTTGAAACATCATATAAAAAAAGAAAAATGCATATAAAACAAGGTAAGCGCTTTTATATCTGCAAACAGATGCTTCATCAGACCACTGAGTAACTGCTACACAGAACTGATTTAAACATGCATTTAAGCTGTATAGCCCATCAGAAATTTGTGCAACCCCCTAAAACCTAAATGAGGCTTTAGAGACACACTCATTGAGACCATGGTCTTTGTCAGACTGCAAGGTAATGATTCAATGCATTTCTGGCCTCATCTAAAATATCCTCCGTGAATACTGGAGCCAAGACAGGGTCTCCTCTCTCACTTGGCAGTATTACAACATCCCAGTCTTTATGTTCTCAAGCTGACCGCATGGTTTCTCCACTTCAGACCATAGTAAAACAGTCCAGGCTTGCTTCCCCAGTTTGTACCATCATTCTAGCCTGATAAAAGGTTTCAGCTAAGAAAGTCTACAAAAGTAAATGGAAAAGGTTCATTGTTTGGGCTGTAAGTAAAATTATTGATCCCTTCTCAGCACCAGTCTCAGACATTTTGCCTTTTCTTAGTACCCTGTTTAAGGAATGAGCAAGTTTCTCTACCATCAAACTTCAACTAGCAGCAAATTCTAATTGTCATATGGTTAGCCAGTCTTGCTGCTTGTCTACTTTAAGATTATGCAAAGTGTTTATGAAAGTTATCTTTTTGCTGAGACCCCCCCCCCCCCCCACTAAAGATCCTTCTCCACCTTGGGATCTCACTGTTGTGCTGCAGAGTTTGACTTAAAGACCATTCGAGCCAGTTATCATGGAAAACGATCTTTTTAGTAGCCATTACTTCAGCAAAAAAAATTTGAGCTACAGTTGTGATCTTCCAAATATCCATACGTTTTCATAAAGACAGGGTTTCACTGCGTACTAGCCCCTCTTTTTTGCCTAAAGAAGCCACGGAAAACAATAACCAAATCCATTCATTTAGTGGTATTTTTTCCAAATTTTTCCAACAAAGGAGAGTACATTCTGCATCTTCTTGATGTTCATAGACAACTGTGGTTTTATTTGCATAAAACAAAGCAGCACAGGAAGTCAAATTGTTTATAGCCTTCTCTACTAACAAATTAGGTAGAGCAGTGTCAAAAATCACACTGGCCAAATGGATCACTGACTGTATCACCTTCATTTATTCTCAGAGAGGTTTAGAATTACCTCGGCATCCAAGAGCACATTCTGCTAGATCTATGGCTGCTACTTTTGCCTTTTCATCCAGGATTTCAATTGATGATATTTGTGTGGCAGCCACCTGGTCAGTCACACCTTTGTTGCACACTACAAATTGGATATTGTGTCTAGGAGCAGGGCTTCCTTTGGCTTAATGGTACTCTGGCACATTCTTCCACGAGGGCCACCCAAGAATCACGTAGTTGGGGACTCTGACCCAGTCGTGAGGAGGAATGAAGAGGATAACATCAGATTAAGAAGTTACGTCTTATCGTAACTTGGCATCTGTGTTGTCCATCTTCATTCCTCCTCACTTTCCCACCCAAATATCCCCCAGCCTTATTCTTCTAGAGGATCTGTGGAAGATTGTGGGACACTTATGTTCCATGTCTGAGCCTCAGTTGCATTTTTTTCTATCATGTCCTTGTTATCTATGGATGGTGAATTAACAAATTCTATCTGAGGTGCTGGAGTGGGTGTCATGCATTATGGGTAAAGGGAGGAGCTCAAGAGTCGGATCCAAGTTTGGGAAATTTGACATGTTGGATCCGAGACCCAGCTGTGTGGAGGAATGAAGATAGATAACACAAACGCCGAGTTATGGTAAGACATCTATTTAATGACTGTCACTAAAGTTAAATACCCTTTTTCCCTCCAGAGTGTTCCAAAATCATGAATTACTCCATAAGCATAACATTGGTCTGTAAAAATAGTGACAGTTTTGTTCTCCAACAATCGACAGATTTCTGTAATAGCCTTGAGCTCAGCTTTTTGAACAAATGTATTTCCATTTAATTGTCCTGTTAAAATTCTGTGCTGGGTATAAACAGAAAACGCTGCTACTAATGTCCTGTCTTCTTTTTGTTGACTTACTCCTGTGTTCAAAGAGAAGCAATTCAGGATTTGATAATGGCATAGGAAGCACGGAGCTAACTATAACACAATTATGTGGTTTTCCTTTGTCCAGTGTGGGAATTAAAGAAATCGGGGTGAGTAGTGGACAACAGATCTGCAAAGAAGGGTTAAGTAGAGATTATTCATATTTAGACAGTTGTGCTGCAGATTAATATTGTCTTAGTTTTCAGTAACAGTGCTCCTACAGGATGCAGAATTGCCATGTAGGTCTCGTGCCTGAGAGGCAGCCACCAGTTCTACTAAGCATGACTGGTGCTACTGGATCAAGATTTGTGCTGCTAAAATGAGCAAGAAGTCAAAAACCATCATGTCTACATTATGCTAATAATCCTGATGCTACTTTCACAACAAAACAAGAAAAATCATTTGTAATAATTTGGTAATCCAAGTGCAGGAGGAGTTACAATTAGGGTTTACTTTTTGAGCTTTGTTGTTTCCTGTAGGCACCATCTGTGAATTCACACTGAATGCATGCCTTTTCTGGAGAGTCTGGCCTCTAGTCAGAACAAATCACCATCTGTATTCCTCCACTGCTGACCCTGACCAAACCAGTCCCAGCTAATACACTGTACAGGAACTGTCATTGTTCAGTAACTGTCACCCAAGCTTGATGTCCACCCTTGAAAGGACCGAGGGTGTGCAGTCAATGTAGGTATGTATGTGTAATCCAGTAAAGTTGCATAAATTAAGACTTGCAACTTCTAGAATTGGACTGTAAGGACAGCTGAGTGTCCATGTACCCTCACCTTACGTAGGTAGCTGTATTGATACAAACTCTACTAGAGGATGTGGCTCCATAGAACCCCCAACAATACCTATACCACTGGTATATACCACAGACCATAATAATGGGCAATCAGTTTAGCAGTTTATTTTTTGTAATTCAAAATAACTGCCAATGCATAGCTTATCGCCTCACTCCCACCACCACACCCAGTGAAACAGGACCAACTGTTTGCTTTGCTTTCTTTTTCAGACTACTCCTTCCTCCTCCTCTTCCTTTACTGCGGTGTATTGCAGCTAACTCTCTAAATATTTAAGAGCACATGTAATTCTCTGCTTACTCTTCCTGGACTTGTATACTGCTCCCTGTAATTCTTTCCCCCCCACAACTTTTATTTTACACTTTTTATGTCTGGAAACCATACGTTTTGCCATAGCCAAAGCTTACTGGTTGTTTTTCTCAACACTGTTACTTTGCTGATTCAATGGTTGACCCCTGCTCCATTCACCCTTGCTCTACTCTGACTCAATCCACTCCCTACCATATCCCCAGTTCCCTCCTCCTCTACATTTAAAGTATCCCAACTCCACCCTTACACTTCCTCCAACCTATCTGTGCATCAAAATTATCAGAATGTAACCCAATCACAGTTGCCCTACAGATCTGATGTTATCCATTTCATTATTCATCACATCTGGGTCTTGAATCCGATGTCGGATCTGATCCAGCACTTTACAGAGTAGATTCAAGGCTTGAGTTCCTCCCACTCTCATAATCCCTTTCTACCATCAAACCCCCAGACCTTGTTTGCCGCATTTCGCTACAGATGTGATTCCTGGCTCGCAGCGTCCATTAAGGTGTTTTCTTTGAGTTAGTGCTTCCTTTCTCTATTTTTTAGCTAGTTAGTTTAAATATCTTCCTGTCTTCCCTGTTTAGCTCTCGAACGGTGTTAGGCTTTCTCTACTTTGCCTTGCTTTCCCTTTTAGCGCTTGGTACCCTTTTTCTGTGCCCCCCCCCCCTTAGTTTAGTTTTTGGGGCTTGTGGGGTTTTGTTGTGGCTATATTCCTTTTGGTTTGTTTGTGTGTTTGGTCCCGGCTACTGGTTAGCATCTTTGTGGGTACTTTGGGGCTTTGTTATTAGTTCTTCCCACTTAGCAGTATAACTTGTGTTTTGTGTGTGTGTGTGTGTGTGTGTGTGTGTGTGTGTGTGTGTGTGTGTGTGTGTGTGTGAGCTTGCTGGTAGGACATGTCAGACAAGCCTACCCGATTTAAAAGATGTTCTTCTTGTGGGTGGAAGATGCCTAATTCTGACACCCACAAGAAATGTGTTTATTGTCTGGGGTCCAACCACCTTGAGGCTGAATGTTCAGTTTGTGCTGTGTTCAATCCTCAGGCGTTGGCAGATCACTGGAATAAGCTTCTGCTCAAGGGAGTCCCTTTGTTTTGGGCTCTCCTTCTTCTAGCACCCATAAAGACCCTAAGAGTAAAGCTTCCTCTGCCTCTCTGAGGGCTTCTCCTCTGGCTGTGAAAAGGCCTAGACTCTCAGATCACAGTCCCTCGAATCTGAAGCAGTCTTCAGTGGAGATGCATCCCAAGGCTCAGGATCAGTCTTCCGGTGCAAAGGTTTCCTCTGATCAGCGATACTCAAATCCTACCTCTGTTTCTGCAGCTCTGTTAGCTCACTCAGATCCAAGGCAAGTTGTGCTTCAGGGCTCGGATCCAAAGTGTTTTTTTGGATTAAGAGCTAGGTATTTTGAGCTGCCCAGTTAGATCCCTTAGGGATCCAAAGTCTTTGGATTCTAGACACAAAAGTCATTCCCCATATCAGGAATGCCACAGAGTAGTGGTATACCAGCGGGCTTCTCCTTCGAAATCCACTCATTCCTTAGTCTCTTCTAGATCCTCCAGGAGCATCTTATCCTCAAACATGGACAGGATGATGAGGAGTTTCCTTAGGGCCCAGATAGAGATGGGTCTTTTGGCATCCCCAGCCCACTCGGGCTTGGGGAGAAACCCAGCTCCTAAATTAGCTTCTCTTCTGATTTCCTGTGGTTTCAGAATTCCAGGTCCCAGTTTTCCCCAGGGAAGACATCAGGGGATTAGAGAGTGTCTGTTTTTCCCTGTTCCCCCTGGGACCCTGATTAGCTCAGTCCCTGTTGGTTTGGACCAGAGTGGGGCTTGGTTCCTAGAGGTCTGTGCCTGGTCCCTGGGGAAGGGTTCTGGTCTGGGGTTTTTGGATAGGCTCCTCCTTTTGGGGGCATTGGCCTTCGATAGCTCTGGGCTGGTACTATCTGAGGGGTCCAGGCGCGGGGTGGGCTCCACTCCCACTTCCTTTGTGGTTTCTGCTACGGGGAACGCGGACAGGGTTTCCTCAAATCCATCGACCTTTTGGGTGGTAGAACAGTCAGTCTCCAAGTCCAGAGCAGCATCCTTCCCCCTTCCAGGAACTTCCCAGCTTATCAATATCTGGTGTCCTGCGCCCATTCATCCCGTCCAGAGTCAGCCCTCCCGAGACAGCATTCAGGCATAGAGAACCCCAGGGGTTCCCCCTCTATTCTGAGTCCACTCCTGAGCCCCTTATAGAAGAGTCACCTTGGAAGAGACTTGCAAGAGGAGACACTTGGGCTTCCCTATATAGTCCCTCATGGAGGACACTGATTTTGATGAAGGGGACATGTCCCCCAGATTTCCGCCGGATGAAGTCTCCTTTGAGGACATTCTGGAGAGCTGTTAAGGTGGTTGGTCTCCCCAGCCCTGTTCCTCAGAAGAATCTGTGTTCCTGAAGGCATTTGGGTTGGGCCCATCTACTTCCTGGGTCTTCTCCCCTGCAGACAAATCTGTGGATTGCACGCAAGGCATGAAAGGAACCTGACACTGTGGAACTGGTTCCTAAGAAAGCAGGTAGGTTTCTGAGCCCTCCATCACTGCAGACCAAATGCACTGGTGTATGGAAGTGCCAGCCGATGCTATTGTGGCTGTTGCAGCCACAAAGGAGGAGCTGGTGGAACAGAGCTCCATTGTAAATGCCCCTAACTGTGAATCCCGGGTGATTGAAAGACATGGGAAGCGTGTTTATGCTTCATCCACTTTTGGCCTGAGAGCCCAAAATTATTTAACACATTTTACCTGCCTCCAAAGAGATCTGGTGTCCCACCTCTAGAAGGTATCTCCCAAACTCCACCACTCTCTCCTCTGTTACCAGTTCCTCGATGAGGTTAATTTCCAGTGTGGTAGAAGGTACCTCTCGAGTGGCTGGTTCAGGCATTGCCATCAGGCGTCGTGCCTGGCTGCGGCTATGTTCATTTTTGGAAGCCTTCAAGGCATCCTTTACCAATGCCCCATTTGATGGTTCCTCACTATTTGGGCCTTCCATCAAAGAAACCTTAACTCGAAGTGAGCCAGAGGGAAAGATAATTTCTGTGGTTGGGATCAAATTTTCTACTCACTAAAGGTCCTTTTCCTAATACCAGCAGGGTTGTAAGAAACTGTGGTTCCTTCCCAGAAGCTCCAGAAGAAACCTCTTCCAGAGGCAGGGGAAGGGTATTCAATGGTAGATGTTGCCCTAGAAACAGAGGGGTCCTCAGAATCAGGGCTCCAGGAATTCTTTTTTTGAGAAGCCTTTTCAGTGGCTACCCTAGAGGCAATCGGGAGATGTTTTTTGTTGCACCCAAATGCCTGGGCGTCCATAACAAACAATCAGTGGGTGCTCAGGATGATTATATCCAGGGGTTATTACGTTCCCTTTTCTCAGTCATCCCCTATTTCCAAGATGGTTCTCCCCGATGTGCCACCCAATCAGAGAGAACAGGCTCAACAAGAAGTTCTGGCACTTCTAGAAAAAGAGACATCCAGGGGGTCCCGGCAGGTCAAAGAGGATCCGGAACTTATTCTAGCATCCAATTTTGGACCTCAGCAAACTGAACTGATCAGTCAAGAAGTCAAAGTTCCGGATGGTCACTCTTCTGTCCATCCCGCCCCTACTGCAGAAAGATGATGATGTGCTCCATAGACCTCCAGGATGCTTACTATCATATCAAGATAAAAAGGTGCTCCAAGAGACACATGTGCTTCCATATCAGAGCCGATCATTTTCAGTTCAGAGCTCTACCATTTGGACTCATCACAGCCCCTAGGGTGTTTACCAAATGCTTGGCAGTTGTAACAGCTCACCTGAGATGTCTGGGATTTCAGGTCTTTCTGCACCTGGAAGATTGGCTCCTCACAGCCCCCACGAGACATTAACTGGTTTCTGTCACACAGTACCTGTTACACATTTTCAAAAGGCTAGGGACTACCATCAACTTGGCGAAGTCAAAGCTTTCTCTGGTATAAAGTCTGAAGTTCATTGGGACTCATCTCAACACAGTCACAGAGATTACAACATTGCTTCCCCACAGTGTGGACTTGATCCGACAGCAGGTCAGGGCCATCTTGGAGCCTCCATTGTTGGAGGCGCACCTCATTCTGAGAGCACTGGAGTCCATGTCAGTGGCCATTCTCCTCGTTCCTCTAGCGAGATACCACATGCAGGTGCTTCAGTGGACGCTGGCGATGCAGTGGTCTAGTCTATCTCATTCAGTGTCTATGCGTATTCCGTTGACTGCCATTTGCAGATGGCACCTGCAGTGGTGGTTTCAATTGGAGGATCTCCTTCAGGGAAGGCAGTTTTCTCTTCACATGGCCACTGTGACCATGGACGCTTCCCTTTTGGGGTGGGTCATTTTCAGGGCAGGACATTCCAAGGCATGTGGTCTCCCTCAGTGACCAAATTGCACACAAATGTCCTGGAGATGTGGGCAGTCCTCCTGTCATTGCAAGCCTTTCAGGGTTGTCTTCCTCCAGGAACAGTGGCGATTCATACAGACAAACATGTCAGTGGTATGGTATGTAAACAAACAAGGGGGAACACGGTCCTACCTGCTATGCAGGAGGCTGTGAGAGTGTGGGAATGGGCGATTTCTTCTAGTCGCTTTCTCCTTGCAACACGCATTCCCGGAGTAGTCCAGCATTTTGGCAGACAAGCTCAGCAGATCCATCCTAACTCCGTGTGAGTGGTCCCTCAGTCTATCAGTGGCATCTCAGATTTCTGCCCTTTGGGGCCAACCTTGCTGCGATCTGTTTGCTTCCCCATTGAACAACAAATGCAGCAGGTACTTTGCCCTGATTCTCCCATAGGGGCAGTCCGCAAGAGATGCTCTTGTTCAAGACTGGCCCCCGGGTCTCCTCTGTGCTTACCCTCCCCTTCTTCTAAACCCCAAAGTACTTCAGAAAGCCTTCAGACCTATCAGTTCCTTGATACTCATTGCCCCCTTCTGGCCTCATCAGGTGTTCCTCTGGTCTCCTCTAAAGTATCCTTCCTGGTTACCATTCCAGATCTCATCTCTCACCTGTCAGAACCACCGCCCAATCTTCGGTCACTTCACCTGACTGTGTGGTTTCTTCCTTCCAGTCCTGGTAAAGCAGTCCAGGCTGGCTTCTCCCATCAGGAGAATTATTCTGGCCTTGCAGAAGCCTTCTATTTGAAAAGGTCTACCATAGTAAATGGAAACACTTTTCCTTTCGGGCACCAGAATGAAATCTGAAATGTATTTCAGCTCCTATTCTGGATATTCTTCTCTTCTTGACAGCCCTGTTTCAGGAGGGGCCAGCTTTTCAACCATCAAATTGCAGTTGGCGGCCATTTCTAATTTTCATGTCAATGCTGGACCCACCTTTTCTTCTAGGTTGTGTAAGGCCTTCATGAAGGGCATCTTTCTTTTTAGACTTCCAGTCAAAGATCCCACCCCTCTTTGGGATCTGACACTGATGCTGCAATCTCTCACCCAAAGTCTGTTTGAGCCTGCTCATTCCTGTGATCTCAAATATCTTTCATGGAAAACTGCCTTTCTGGTTGCTATTACCTCGGCCAAGAGGGTTTCTGAGTTGCAGGCCTTAATTTTCTAAACCACCATATATTGTTTTTCATAAGGACAGGGTGACTTTACGAACTAATACCTCCGTTATGCCTAAAGTTGCTACTGAAAAAAAATCTTAAACAGGACATCCAGTTGCCTGTTTTCTTCCCTAATCGCTCTAATAAGGGAGAATATTTTTCCATACCTTGGATGTACATTGTCAGCTGAGATACTGTTTACATCGGGCTAAACCCTTCAGAAAATCTGATCAGTTATTTGTGGCCTTTTCCCTGAACAGGCGTGGACAAGCAGTCTCAAAATTAAAAAATTTCTAATTGGATCTCTAGTAGTTGTATATCCCTGGTTTACTGTATGAGGAAGATGGAGCTGTTTCGTCCTCCTAAGGTGCATTCTCCTCAGTCAGTGGCTACTTCTTCAGCCGTCGCTGCCAGGATGTCCTTAGATGAGATTTGTACTGTGGCCACTTGGCCCATTCCTCACACTTTTGTTGCTCATTATAAACTGGATATGATCTCCAGAGGCAGAGTGTCTTTTTGGTTCCACAGTGCTCAGGCACATCCTTCCTTAGTGCCACCCGGAGTTCTTTGTAGCTGGAGATTTTGACCACACGTGATGAATAATAAAATGGATAACATCAGATCGATAGTTATGTACTTAGCATAACTTTGTATCTCTGTTATCCTGTTTCATTATTCATCACCTCCCACCCCCCTTCCATGTTTGTGGTGGTTCTGGAGAGGCTGGGGTTCAGGCCCTTGAGTTTCTGCCTCTTGCAGTTATTCATCACCTCCCACCCCCCTTCCATGTTTGTGGTGGTTCTGGAGAGGCTGGGGTTCAGGCCCTTGAGTTTCTGCCTCTTGCAGTTCTAATGCTGTTGTTGTCTGTGTCTAGGTTGATATTCAGGTGCCCTGGTGGTTTTTTATCCTTGATTAGCAAACTCAATTGGAGGGTCTGAAGGTAGAAAAGGATTATGGGAGTGGGAGGAGCTTGAGACATCTACTCTGTAAAGTACCAGATCAGATCAGACATTGGATCCAAGAGCCAGACGTGATGAATAATGAAATAGGATAACACAGATGCCAGGTTATGGTAAGTACATAACCATTGTTAGCATCTGTAGCATGTTTATGTAGTGCTGTATCCTGCTTGTCCTTTTAGAAGTTCTACTGCTGTAACTAGAACTACTTTGCCCAGTAACATTTTACAGTGCAAACTATTATCTTCAGCAAAATCAGACCTGCATAGTGCAAAAATGGCTCTGACTCAAGTCCTATTAGTGGACTTCCTCAGCATATTTGCATTCTCTACCAACTACCTTACCTCCCAAGTAAATGTAATCAATAGTCCTACAAAACCCATACTCCCTACACCCACAGTTAACAAGTCTCTCAGTCATCACAGCACCTGCACTGTACCACCAAACCTTAGATTTTTTCAATTATAGATATCTTAAATCATTATGTCTTAGTGATGTGTCCAGGTGCTTCTGCAGTCAACTCCTACTGATGTCTCTAGGCGTCCAATATTGCTTATTCATATTCGCATCAATAATTCCAAAGCCATGCTATGTACAAGGTTTTAAAAGATTTCATCTTGAAGTTTACACAATGGCAAACTCCACTACATTAATATTTGACCTCTGTCTAATGCAGGTAAATGGATATTAACCATTGTTTTTATGATATTAATTTATATAGATATAATTTTCAAATTTTCCTAAATATCTTAACCAAGTAACACATATGAAAGCTCTCAGGTAAATGAATAAAATGCTGCTGACAATTATGTTTGTAACTTGAATAATTGCTGAGAATATTGTAAGTTTACAAAATATTACAAATGTAATAGTTACTGTGTTTACTGTGACTTATTAAATTCAGTTTAAGACCTAGAACCGAAAGAATACTACCACTATAAAAATAGTTTGTGCTGAAGAGTTTGCCATGTATGCTTATTTTGTAACCCCTATAGTTCCAGAAATGTGAACATCTGTTTGAAATGTGAGGACATAATTTGATTCTGTCAAAAGGCTTAGGCTCCGCCTACTGGAAGCTATTTTGCAAACTTCCTGAGCTCCTTTGGAGAGAATGAGTAAAACTTAAGTATGTTACCATACGAAGTCCAGTAAAACTAAAGCACAAATGCATTTGGCTACATACTTTTCCTTCACAAAATTTCCACCCAAAAAAATCAGTGGAGACATTAAAGTCAATCCCTGGTCCCACACAAAACCCAACACTAACACAATATTAAATGAACCATTCTGTTTTACTCTCCCATTCCCCATTTCCAGCCTTCTCTTCCTAAATATCAGCCTTAGAAGTATATGCAATAAAATCCAAGACATAAATACTTGTAATGACATGTATTCCCCAGATGTAATAATAGCTATGGAAATGTGGCTGATAGACATAAATGACAATGAAATTACCCCACTTGGTTTCAGTATAATTAGGCTTGACAGAAAAAATAAGCTGGCAGGTAGCATAGTCATCATCATACAAGAATTCCCTAAATATAACCACATATGCACAGGAGATGCAACAGTTTAGTAATGTGGAACTCCGTGTATCACATCTCAAAATCAGTAATAGGAAAACATTTTGATATGAAGGTCAATTTTCATATTATCCTACAAGGATGGGTTCAGTTCTGATCCCTTGGAACTGATTCGGCTGCTTGCTAAAGCTCGTGGGAAACAAAAACTCTTGAGCTTCCCCCTTTACACATAATGCAACTGGTTCATTACCTCAGATCTCGTTTGTCGCTATCAGCTTCAGACATGTTTTTTTTGCCTTACTCTTGAGCTCTTCAGATAAGTGAGTTTTCTATAGCCTTTTTGCCTTGCATCTCCCCCTTTTTTTCAAATCTTCTGTTTCCTATATCTGTCGCACCTTTTTTTGCTGGTTCCCTCCCCTTTTTCGTACTGTGTGTACTTCTTGAGTACTATTGTTGGTACCCTTCCCTCTACCCTTCGATAGCTTCTCTTTTACCATCGCTGTTATTTCCTTATATTTCTACCCAGTATATCTTTAAAAATATATATATAAAAAATTTCTCTCATTACGAGTATTCATTTTTTCCCCCATGTGTGTGTGACGCTGTGTGCGTGGTTGGTAACTTCGGTCTTCCCACTCTGGCATGGCAGGCAAAGACAAAGAAAAGGAGAAAACCCTGTGGAGTTTGAGATGTGCAAAGTGCTCTGACAAATTGTGTCCTGGGACCAGCACTCGCTATTAGAACCTCACCATTTACAAGAAGACTGCTCCATTTGTTATTCATTTAGCCATCAGACTCTAGTGGAGTGCAAAAACAAGTTGATTTTAAAGGGACCATTACCCTCCTCCTCCTTCAGAAAGGCTATTTCTGGGGCACCATCTAAAGATCCTACCAGATACAAGTCTAAATCCTTAGAATTGAATCCAGCTTCTGCACATCCTCTTCCAAATCGTCAGAGGCAAAAAAAAGAGCTCAAGGGTGCTGATACCTGTCGGCATCAACCATTAAAAAGTTTAAGTTGTGAGTTCCACCTGCTTCATCAGAACCTACAGCTCAACTGACAGTATCGACAGTTTCGTCGGTACCAACTTCAGAGAAGGCAATGCCATTGACACGGTCTTCATCACTGCCAACTAAAGAATTTATAACAGTGCCTAGGTCCAGGTATTCCCTGTCCATCGATACCTTCCCAGATATGCTGCCTTCCCCCTTCCTGGACCATCCCTCTCTTGCGAAATCCACTGATTCTTCCAGAAGCCTCACTGAGAAAGAGCTGGAAAGAGTGGTGAAGAAGCTACTCTGGGCACAACTAGTCACTAGAACCTCTAGACCTCCTACCCTGATGGGTCAGGGCCCTTCTACTTCCACCCCTGCAAGCACCTTTCTTCCTCTGACTTCTGCGGTAAGTTGAGAGCCCTTGGTTCCAAGCTGTCAGGCACTGACTTCCTCGTTCCCGAAGTTTTCTTCATCTGCGCCAATTGAGTCTCTGATCTCTAGCTTGCTCTGAACCGGAAACCTCCTGGAGCCATACCTGTCCTGTTGACTGCAAGGAGTTTGAGGTGACTAAAGTTTTTTGGAGTCGTTACTTCTCTACAGACCCTTGGCACAGATCAGCTCAGCTTCCACCTCAAGAGAGGTCTGCTCCGGTCGGGGGGAAACTGCGGTGCCAAGCTCTGTTCTTTCGGGCCTGGATTCCCTTCCTACCATGGGTGGATCAGCTTTTGAGGGAATAGAGCGGACCTTGTCTGTTCCAAAACAGCAGTCGGTTCCACCCCCCCCACCCCCCCCAGAACAACCTTCCAGGTCACTCCTTGCACCAGAGTCTCATCCACTTCCTCCACCTGGACAGCGGGTGTCAAGGCCTCAGGAAACCCCACATTTGGGAATGTCTTCTTCCAATACCTCCACAGAGCTTCCCACTGAGAAGGCTTCTTGGAAGAGAATGTAAGGTGAAACACATTGATTCCCCTGAAGAATCATACACTGAAGACACAGATTTTGAGGAGGGAGATCACGATTACTTCCTGATGAAGTCTCTTTTGGAGGCATCCTGGAAATTTTGAAACAGAGGTGGTTGGCAGTCCAGCAGTCCTACATCAGATGAA
This sequence comes from Protopterus annectens, assembly GCF_019279795.1. Taxonomy (NCBI): domain Eukaryota; kingdom Metazoa; phylum Chordata; order Ceratodontiformes; family Protopteridae; genus Protopterus; species Protopterus annectens. Next base: position 50,968,156 of record NC_056747.1, on the reverse strand, counting down.
TCTGTGTACCTGCAGGCTTTTGGCACTCAACCATCTACCTCCTGGGTGACCCTGCCCACTGATGAGCTCATTGAGTTGATCTCTCAGTGGACATGCAAGGCTCCCAGTTCTGTTGAGCCAAAACTCTACAGACCAGACAGAATCATAACTGCACCCTTAGACAAACCCTTCTGGACCAAAGGCATACCAGTAGATGCCATAGTCTTGGCAGCACCCAACAAAAAGGAATTGGCAGATGAAGGTTCCACTATTCATCATCCTAATAGGGAGCCTAGGATATTGGATAGGATAGGTAAGCAAATATGTGCTTTACACCTTTACCTTACGGTCTTTGAATTACCTGGCACATTTTATGAGGTTGCAGAGGGATCTAATTAAAGAACATTCGGATACTCTGTCAGGAGCCATTTTTGACAAAGTTCGGGACTCCGTAACTTCAGTTGGCCACCCTGACTTCCATTTCTAACTTGTTTCATGCAGCCAAAGTGACGACAAGATCCATCAGTTCAGGCGTAACTTTAAGGAGACACACCTGGATGTATTCGTGCGACTTCGCTGAACCCTTCATGTCTATGTTCGTCAGTACTTCCATTGACAGCATTTCCTTGTTTGTGCCCAAAGTTAAGGACCCACTCACTAGGTCTGAAAAGGATGGAAAGACTATTTCTGCACTGGCCATACATTTTTCCACTCCTCAGAAACCTTTTTCGAGGAACCAGCACATTGGTGGGAAAATGTGGTTGAAGAAGTCCCAAGGGTCCTTTCCTAACGCATGTAGTGATAGCTCACCCAGGGGCAGAGGGGTCCAATGGACGACACCACCCTTGCTACAGAGGGGGTCTGTAGAACCAGAGTTCCAAAATTCTTCCTTCGGTAACTCTTTCAGCACTCCTGAAATGAGGCCCAAGTGCCCTCCTCTGGAGGCAGTCGGGGATCATTTTTTCCTACATCAGAGGGCCTGGCTACAGCTAAGTTCAGACAAATGGGTGCAGGGAGTTATATCCAGGGGTTATATTATTCCCTTTTGACTAGCCCCATCATCTTACCAAAAAATCCTGGCTGTTCCACCCAGTCAAAGGGAACAAGCAGTGCTAGAAATACAAAAGCTGCTAGAAAAGTAAGTCCTCCAAAAGGTCCCCCCCCCACCCCCAGACCAGACAGAATCTGAAATTTACTCAGGGTTCTTTTTGGTGCCAAAAAAAGACAGGGGACTAGAGACCTATTCTAGATCTTATCAAACTAAAATTGGTTTGTTGAACCAAATTCTGGATGGTCACTGTTCAGTCCATTCTTCCTTTTTCTGGAAAGGAAGACTGGATGTGCTCCGTAGACCTCCGTGATATATAATATCACATAAAAAATGCACAGGCGATCCAGGAGGCTCTTGCGCTTCCGGCTGGGAGCCAGTCACTACCAATTCAGATTACTGCCCTATGGTCTAACCACAGCCCCCAGGGTGTTCACCAAATGCATGGCAGTAGTAGCGGCTCACTTTAGACAGCAAGGATTTGCAGCATTTCCATACCTAGACTACTGGCTCATCACTGCCACAAACAGGCATCAACTAGTAGAAGCCAGACAAAAAGTTCTTCAAATGTGCTCCTGTTAGGGCATAACTGTCAGCTACAAAAAAATGTCACCTAAAGCCAACCCAAGTCCTAGAATTATAGGTGCAGTTGTAAACGCAAAAAACACCATGTCTTCTCTTCCTCCACAAAGATAACTGACAATTCAAAGACAAGTTTCAAACCGGGGATCACACCAACAGCACTACTAGATAGGGGCCAAGGGTACTAGCTGCTAGTACAAGGGTCTAGGGAACTACTAAAGGGGCGGTGAATACCGCACAACGTGGCTGGGCTAATATATGCCTTCGGGCAGATAGCCCAGTACCAACCTATGAACCTATAAGTTTCAAGCATAATCAGCAAGAACAAAGTGCCAAACAAACTAGTTCTCTGAACATAGGGCTCCATGACAGCATCGATAACTCTTGTATTGTACCCCTGGCCAAATACCATACGCGAATTCTACAGTAGTTGCTTGTGGCACAGTGGTTAATACTTGCCCATCCCATGTCCACACCAATTTCATCATCAATATTTGCTACAAAGATCTAATGTGGTGGACTTATTCAGATCAAATTCTACAAGGACGTCCCTTTTCTCCCACTCAGCCCAAAGCCACAGTGAGCATGGATGCCTCCCTGCTGGGTGGGGGGTGGGGGGGGTATTGCAGTGGAATAACTGTCCAAGGCACTTGGTCCCCATTAGAGGCCTCATTACACATCATTGTTCTAGAGATGAGGGCATTGCTCTTAGTAATGGAACGATTATGATTCAAACAGACAAGTTAGTAGTCTGGTATATCAACAAACAAGGAGGAACCAGGTCTTGTCCACTATGTCGAGAAGCCCTGTGAGTGTGGCAATGGACAATCTCATCAAACCATTTTCTCATGACAACTCACATTCTGGGGAAGTCCATTGTGATAGCAGACAAGTTAAGCAGGTCCATTCTTGTACCTCACAAGTGATGCCTCAATCAGTGTGTGTCTGAGATACTTTTTTGGTCATGGGGCCAGCTGTACTGCGATCTATTTGCCTCTCCCCTAAACAAATGCAGCAGCTATTTTGCCCTAATCCCCCCAATGGGGTAAGTCCCAGGGATGCTCTTCACGATTTGGCCCCTGGTCTCTCTTATGCCTTTCCACTAATACCTTTGATTCCCAGATTTCTTCAGAAAGCCATCAGGTTGAAGAGCAGAGTCATTCTTATAGCCTCCTTTTGGCCTCAACAGATTTGGTTCCCCTTCCTTTGGCCTCACGTAATCAGACAACCTTGGATACTGGATCCAATTCCAGATCTTCTGTCCCACCTGACAGGCATGGTCCATCCCGACATTCACAATCTGACAGCTTGGTATCTCCACTTCCAGTAGTAGCCAGACAACCTCTGCTCTCTTCCTGTTCGATGCGTAATACTATCATCTCATAAGCCTTCCACATGAAAACTGTATTCTAGTAAATGGAAGAAGTTTGTATATTGGGTTCTGCAGAACAACACTGAACCCTTTTCAGCCCCATTTCCTGAAATCAAGTTCTTCGCATTGCTTTTTGATAGTGGGGCCTCTGCTTCTACCATCAAAGTTCAACTAGCAGCCATCTCCAACTTCCATATTGGCTTCAAAGCCTCTTCTGTGGCCTCTCACATACTTTGTAAGTCTTTCTTGAAGGGTACTCTGCTGTTACAACCTCCCTTCAAAGACCCTACTCCACCATGGGACCTCAACTTGGTATAACAAGCAGTCACTCAATAACCATTTGAACCTGCCTGCACTTGTGATATTAAGTTTCATTCCTGGAAGATTATTCTGTTAGTTGCACTCAATTCTGCCAGAAGAATTTCAGAGATTCAAACCCTATCATCTAAACCTCCATATCTAGCCTTTCATAAGGACAGGATTTCACTTGGAGCCAACCCTTCATTTCTTCCAAAAGTGGTGTCTGAGAACATTAGTGAATGTATTAACTTCCCAGTTTTCTTCCCCAACAAGTCTAATAAAGAAGAGTATTGTTTACATTCTTTGGATGTGCATAGAAAATTGTGTTTCTACCTACACAGGACAAAAGACTTTAGAAAGTCAGATCAACTTTTTATCTCCTTCTGACATACCAAATTGGGACATGCTGTAAACAGTCACTTTAGCAAAAAGGCTGCCTTAACTGCATTTCCTTTACATATTCCAAATGTAGTGTTACTCTTTCAAAACTCCCAAAGGCTCATTCCATAAGAGCTGTAGCTACATCAGCTGTTTTTCAGGCTAGAGCATCCATGGATGACATATGTGCAGCAGCAACATGGGCTAAGCCCCATACCTTTATTACTCGTTACAAATTGGACCTGGTCTCCAGGGATAGAGCATCATTTAGCTCAGTAGTGCTTAGGAATATCCTTCCTTAGTCCACACAGGAAATAAGGTAGCTGGGGACTCTGTCCCATCTGTTGAGAATAACATGAAAATTGAGAACTTCAGATAAAGAAGTTATGTACTCACCATAACATTCCATCTGAGTAGTCGATTCTCATATATCCTCAACTCCCCACCCTCCAACCCTCTACCTAATTATTTTGGAAGAACGGGTGATTTCTGCCTTATCACAATCTGGCTGATTATTTTAAATGGTGACTGACCCAGACATGGTCCACGTTGGAAATATACATTTTTTTCTTTCCTCCTGTTGTTCTGCTTTTTCTGTCAGCAAACTCAATCTGAGGTAATAAACTAGTTTCATTATAGGTAAAGGGGGAACGTTCTAGAGGTTTTGGTTGCCACAAGCTTTAGCAAGTGGCAAAGTCATTTCTGAGGGATTAGAACCAAACCCATCTGTTGAGGATACATGAAAATCGACAACTCAGATGGAACATTATGGTGAGTACATGACTTCTTTTTTAGTAGCCATATATATCCCTCCAGGTGGAAACATTACTACTGTGGAAAATATCTTAAACTGGATATTCCATCATATGCAACATGAAACAATAATACTAGGACATAAATATAGGCTGGTAGATTATTAATAGCAACACCTCATCTGATTCCATAAACACAGTAAATTACATCAGTTACTTGAGTCCACAAAAGTACTGGTAGATTATCAACCTTAGACTAGATTCTTACTAATAGACCCAACAAAAGTAGGGCAACTGGTAGCCTTCCAGACAGCTTAAGTGACCATCTGCCTGCTTATTTTCTCAGAAGTTACAATATCAAAGATAAACATATAAGTTACAACCAAGTTTGTAACTCAAAAACTTTGACAAACTCACATTTTTATCAAATCCTTAAGAGAATATAATTGGAAAATGCTAAAATCTATGCCTTTAGAATCTGCTGTCTCACACTTCAGTGCAATATTTCTAAAAGTTCTCAATAACCTTGCCCCAGTATATACTAAAAGGGTCAAATCCAAACCTTCACCATGGCTAACAAAAGAAAACTAAGAAATTGATGCTACAGCATGACAAAGCCGGAAAGAGTGGCTGAAAAGTAGAACACAGAATACATTTCAACTTTTCAGGCAACTAAGGAATAGGAGAAAATACAAAATAAAACATGACAAGCAAACTTATATTGCCCACCAAAGTAAATGTCAAAACAACCAAAAAGTCTTCTGGACATCCGTAAGCAAACTTTTACATCCAGGCCAAATTAGCTCCCTATCCCTACATCCAGCAGTAATACTGATTCACTTCCCACACAGTTTAACAGCTGATCTGATGTGGTCTCTTTCATTCCTTCTCACCACTGGGTTTAGGATCCAACCCTCAGGTCCAACTCAGCTGCTCTTCTAGACTTCAGATCTAAGCCTATACCTCCTCACTTTACCCATAATCCCTAACCGCTTCTTCCAAACACTCCGATATTGTTTGCTGTGTTCAAGACCAGATGAAGATCTAGCCTACTGATATCCTTGTGTTAATTATCATTGTTTTTCCCTTATTACTTCTCCCGTGGTAGTGGTGTTTAGACTAGTTTAGTGTAGCTTTGCCTGATATCTTAAATAGTTGCATGTCTATTCAACGTTGCAGTATTCTTTTTCTTTACATATGGGTAGTCTTCCACCCAACGACCGGACATCTGGCCAGAATGCAACAGTTTTTAGCTACTGCAAGTACGTGGCATGTCTCGTGTATGTTTTGAAAATGTTAGTCATAAGAGGACATCTACACGTACAATCCTCAGAACTTTTCTGCTGCCATTTGGAAGGTTAATTCCTACATCGGTCTGCAGGCAGATTCTGCGTGTTGCTGCCAGATTCAGATAAGTGCCCCTTTGGGGATTTATTTCCTTGCTACTGCTTTTTGTTAGTTCATGTCATCTAGGAATGGCAAGTACAGGTGTGGAAGGCAGATTCCACATACAGATAGCCATAACTTTTGTCTTTCCTGCTTAGGGGGTGGTCATGACTGTTGATCCTGTTCTATTTGTCAGGCTTTGTGCCCAAGACCTTGTGTAGCCGACTTTTGGCTTTAAATCTCTGCATGGAGAATCAATGGCTTAAACATCTAGCTAAAGACATTATGGAGAGTGCCGGGGATCCTTCGGCTGAGCTGAGTTTGTAGAAGAAGGTTAGAAAACCTAGACCTTAATTTCTTTGGCTGTGCCTCTTACCCAAATGTATCCCTTGAGGTCAGTGAAGACACGGTGGTACGTTCAGAGGTCAGGTCTGTCTCCTTGGCTTGTACCTCAGTGGAAGCCACTAAGGAATCTGATCTCAGCACATCCACAGAGCCAGGGTAGATGTCCATTTTGTGCAGAATGGGGAACTGCAGTTTGTTGTGCTTGAAGGCCCCGGGGATGTTTCTACTGCTTCTGCTAAGGATCTACTTCAGACTACTCCAGATGTTAGACCTACATCGGGAACGTCGTCTTCTCCACATGCAAAGAAAAAACAGAAAACAAGACACTCATGTTCCCCACAGCTCTTCAGTCTGACTGAGATGCTTTCTCCCAGGGTCTTATCAAGGCTTTGATGGCTTTAAGCCTTCTTTGGCCATTCCTTTTCTTCCCTTAATCCCTCCACTGTTCAAGGAGTTGGGACACAGGTTATTCCCACAGATAGTGATGACTCTTCCTCTGATGAAGATTATTTACCATATTCCACTCAAATTATATCCCCGCTGGAATGTGCTTCTCCAGAGGAGGAATCTAACGGGGGATTCCCCTGTGGAAGAGATTTCCTTCGGTGAAACCATCAACAAATTGAGAGAATTCTTAAAATGGGATTGTTCCCAAATTTCTGATGAACAAAAGAAGTATTATGACCTGTTGCAAATGGAGGCTCCCTCATTCTGCAGTGCCTCCAGCCCTCCCAGATTTCATGGACGCTCTTTTGCCTCCTCTTCTAAGACTCCAGACTCTCAGGCATCTGATCCCAGTAGGCCAGATAGCTTTTACAAGGTGCCTGATGATTGCAAGTTTCTCTATAAGTGTGTCTCTGCTGATCCAGAAGTTGTTTCTGTAGTTTCTGATAAATCTTCACGATTGTCTCATAAATTTTCATGATTGTCTCCCTCTAGTAAACTTTTACCTTCGAATAAGGACAGCAAGGTTCTAGAGAGACTGGGTAAAAAAGTTTATACCTCCTGTACTCCAGCTATCAGAGGTACAAATTATCAAACTCCTATGGCTAGGTATTCCTTGGTTCTGCTTTCCCAAGCTTCTAAAGCTCTTGCTCATCTACCAGACTCTGAGATTAAAATACAGGTAATGTCTCTTTTGGCTTCATTTCAAGTAGTTAGACATTCCATTAAGTGCAGTTGTGATGCTGTTGAGGCATCATCTAGAGCTGCTGCTTCTGCTTCTGTGCTTAGACATTCCTGGTTGAGACTTCAGCCATTAACTGATGATATTAAAGCTAAATTGCTAGATGCTCCTGTGGATAAGTCAGCTCTTTTTGGTTCTGCTGCTGCATACTTAAAGACTCTGCAAGATAAAACAATGAATTTCAAGATTTGAAGCACCTGTTCATTTCTCCAGTTCCTAATTTTCACAGGAACTTCCCTGTCAAAACTCAATTGTTAGGAGATCTGTTTGCTCATGTTCTGCCTCTGCTTCTACATCCAGGTCTAAAAGGTCAGTTAGGAGACCTTCTCAGTCCAAATATTCTGCTTCAGCTCCTTCTACTCAGCAGTCTGTTCTGCATTTTTCAGTGGGTTCTTTGCACTTTCAGTTCTTTGCCTTGCCTTTTGGACTTTCCACTTCCCCAAGGGTATTACAAAATGCTTAGCCCCTGTGATTGCCTTCAAGAGTCTAGGGAATTCAGGTATATCCATACCTCTGCGATATTCTCTTTCTGGCTCCTCACTCAGAACAGTTCTCAAAATCTTCAGGTGGGAATTCATCTCCTTCAAAGTCTAGGGTTTATGATAAACTTCAAGAAATCCTCCAACTCCATCTCAGGATCAGATCTTCCTAGGGTGTAGGCTCAGGACAGACCTTATGATGTTTTTTTCTTCCAGCAGACAAGGTTCAGTCTCTTATTGCCTTTCTGGAAGGCCGCCTGCCCCCTTCCCTGCATTTCGGCCAGGGAATTTCTAAGACTTCTAGGGTTCATGGCTTCCAGAATTCCTATGCTGCCCTTTGCAAAAATGCACATGAGGAAATTTCAGTGGTTTCTATAGACAGCCTGCTCTCAGCATGCTTACCCCCTAGAGGTTCTAATTCCTCTCCCACCTCCTGCTGAAAAAAAAGAGCTCAGCACCTTTCTCTGAATCCAGGCCTTTCTCTTCTTCAGCCCCAGTCTTCTAAATATCTATTCACAGATGCCGCAGACACATGCTGGGGGGCAGCTTTTGCTTCCAGGAGGTATGGAGCCTTTGGTCTCCATCTCAAAGGAGGCAGCGCATCAGGGAAATGAGGGCCCTGATTCTGGCTTTTCATCCTCTTTTTCAACCACGTCCTTTGAAAATTTTTACAGACAACACTACTGTTCTCTGGTACATAAACAAATGTGTGTGTGTGGGGGGGTGCAAATCTTACCTTCTTTGCAGGTTAGCTCTCAGGGCATGGGAATTGGCAAATCAGTACAAGTGGACTCCCATCTGCTCAGAACATTGTGGCAGACATCATAAGAAGGTCCATGATGCAGTCCCACAAATGGATGTTTCACAGGGATGTGCTTCTGGACTTGGTGCACCAGTGGGGTGCTCCTCATCTGGATCTGTCTGCCTCCCCTCTGAACAGACAACTTCCTCTTTTTAGAGCCAGACTCCCACATCCTCTGGCTAGGAAGGTGGACGCCCTATCTTTTTCATGGAAGGGGATGTTTCATAGGTTGGTACTAGGCTATCAGCCCTAGGGCCTATACAAGCCTAGCCATAACAATTCCCTGGATATTTCTTCCCAAAATATTTACTTTTCTTTATGCATTCCCCCCTTCCCTCTTTTTCAGAAAGGTCTGTTGAAAATTCAGCAGGACCAGCCAAAAATCTTGCTAGTGACTCCCTTTTGGCCAAGACAGCATTGGTTCCCACTTCTACATTTAGCCAAGGGCCATCATCACAAGTTACGTCACCATGTGGACCTGCTCATACAAGACAAGGAAGGGATCTTTGCTTCATGCACATCTGTCAGGTTTGCAAATGACCCTGTGGGTGATCAACTTTTGATTCTTTTTAGGCACCTTTTTTTCACATGACGTGCTTTGGGTTTTGCAGGAGGCAAGGAAACCCAATACTAGGAAATCTTACATTTCCAAATGGAGAGATTTTCCATCTGGTGTCTTTCCAGAAAGCTAGACCCATTTTCTGTGGGCATTCCAGTAGTTCTTTCTTAGTTCTGTGAACTACTGAACAGTGGCGTGTCATACTCCCCATTGAAATCTCACTGTTCTGCTGTTTGTGTGTTTGTCATTATCTCCACCTTTAGTGTTCAAATTGGAGGTAAAGCTTTTTCTCAGAGGCGTCCTCCATATTAAAGTTTGCAGGAAAACAGTTCCTCCTCCTTGGGATTTGAATTTCATTTTAGAGAAGCCAACTGTGGCCCCTTTTGAGCCTGCAGTTTCTGCTTCTTTAAAGTTTTGTACTTTGAAGACTGTGCTTTTGGTAGCACTGGCCTCTGCCAGGAGGGTTTGAGTCTGTTTGTGAAGCAGTCCTTCTTTTATGCCTAAGATGATGAATGAGGTGTCTCTTAATCAGTGTATTCAATTGTCTACTTTTTCCCTTCTCAATCATTAGTTAAAGGATTCTGTACACCTTGGCTGTACATAGGTTGTTTTATCTAGGTAGAATCTAAGTTGCCTGTCTGGAAATCAGACCAGCTCTTTATTCTTTCCCATCCCAGGGCTCTGTGTTTTCCTGTTTCTAACAGGCAATTTCTTCTTGGATTTCCAAGGCTGTTGTGTTTTGTTATGATTTTCATGGTAAGTCTCTGGCTGTGTCTGTTAAAGCTCATTCTTTTAGGTCTGTGGCTTATTCAGGTGCTTTCTTTAAAGGCCTGGATGCTAATTCCTTTTGGATGCTATTACAGGATATTCTGTGCACACCTTCACCAAACATTGCAAGTTAGATACTAATTCTAGATCTAGAGCAGGGTTTGCCAGAGCCATTTTCCATGGCTTTTTTGAAAATTCTTCAGTGCATAGTGTCTGTTCTTCCACCTCCCAAGGTTCCTACTAAGCTTTGTTATTCACTGCAACACTGAATAGAAGAACATAGAGAATAGTTGTGTAAAATCTTACCATAACCATAGATGGTCCTTTTTTTCTATGGTGCAGTATTCTGTTCCTCCTACCCCCCCCCCCAACATTAATACTTCCACTACCCTGTTTGACTTCAGCCCATTGCCTACCTCCACCATTAAAAAACTTCTACATAAGCTAAAACCAACCACTCTAGCTGCTGACCAACTCTTCTCAGACTACTGAAAAATGGCTACATATGCAATTGCATTTCTGCTCTCTATATTGTTAAATAGACATGTCTAAAAATGCATTCCTTCCATCTGAAAAAAATATATATTCCTTTAGACAAAGGTGGCACATCTACAGAGCTGATTAAATACAGGCCCATTGCAGTCCTCTCTCCCCTGTCAAAAATATTTGAAAAGTGTATTCAAGTGCAGCCTTCTACTTCACCTAAATTCAAATAATCTGCTCTCGGAGGCACAACATGGTATCAGACCACACCACAGCACAACCACTGCCCTCCTTCACTTCACCAACACTATAAACCTGCATAGAAGTAATGGTAACCTCATCATCTGTGTGCCTAGACGTATAGGTTCATAGGTGTGTACTAGGCTAATAGCTCTGGGGCCTTTACAAACCTAGCCCATAGGATTACTCTGGCATTGTGCCACCCGACCTTAGTTCCCAGTGCCTCTGTTGAGTAAAGCCACTGGAGTGATCCCTTGGGTGAAGTTTCTATTTCCCATCCACTCATCAAGATCCCTCTTGGAGAGGGCCAGTGAGGTGCTCTGCTTGACATGTATGGGAAGTCTATTCCATACCATGGGGAGTCTTTGGGTTATGAACCTGTCCCTCCAGCTTGTTCTGTTGATTGTGGTAATGAGGTTGAGGTCTCTGGAGCATGTGGTGTGGAGGGATTGGGATTTGTTTAGATGTAGCATTTCTAACAGAGCTGGTCAGACATGGCTTTGTAAGTCAAGCAGAGATCGCCTCTAAGTAGGCGATATGAGACAGAGAATAGTTGGAGTTTTTTTAGTCTGTCCATATAGGACAAATGTTTAAGGCCTAGGATCCTCTTTGTGAGGTACTTTTGCAGACTCTCCAATTGTTGCAGGTGTTTAGTGAGGTACATGCCAAATGGGGCATTGTACTCAATGATTGGCCTAATGAGGGAAGAGTAGAGGGGAGACAATGACCTCTTTCTTCCTGGATGCAAAACCCTTAGTAATGAGATGTGCCACATAGAAGGACTTTCTGGCCACAGTAGCAATATCGTGGTCAAAAGAGAGGCTTTTATTCAAAGCTTTGATGCTGTATGGTGCCAACATTTACTTACTGAACTCTCTTCTATAGGTGTGTCTCTATCCTCCCTTAAATGGTTCCTTAGTTTTCTATCTGGAAGGCAACAAGTAGTCAAATGGCAACAGGCCCTCCCTTCAGTTACCATTGGTGTCCCTCAGGGCTCTATACTAGGACCCCTTCTTTTCAATATTTTTATAAACAAACTTCATACTGCTGTAGACCAGGCAAATATAGAACAGTATGCAGATGATTCGACTTTAATATGTACAGCCACCACAAAATGCAGGCTACAAGAAATCAACCAAATTGTTTTCTCTTCATTCAAAACCTGGCTGAAAAATTCAAACTTACTCCTTAATCCCAGTAAAACAAAACAGATGCTCTTTACCTCAAAGCATTATCTTCATCATAAACCATCTTTCTTTGTTACATCAGCAAACAATACTAAAACCGAGGAAGTATTACAGGCAAAATTATTGAGCATTGTAATAGATGACAATCTTAAACTTGATCAGCATATTCTTCAAACAATTAAAAAGACCAACCAGAAACTTGTGTGCCTTTACAGGGCAAAACTACCTTACAGACCCAGCAAGAAAACCCCTAGCCTCATCCTGTTTTCTTCCAACTCTTTTATATGCCTCCCCTACTATCCTTACAAGCCTAAGCTCTGCACTAAACTCCAAACTAGCCTCTTGTTACAAAAAAAGTAGCTAAATTTGGTACCAGTACTGCCCACCGAGCTTACCACTGCCAAGCCTTAAAGCAGTTAAACTGGCCAGAGCTTAATTGCTCTCAGCTATCTATGGTATACAAGCTGATATATTTTCCTGAACAATCCTGTGCATTAAAAAAAACATATTATTGCCTTACAACCCCACAAGGGACATCTGTTCTGGAGATAAATTTCTACAAAGCACTACTAAAGCAAATAATTCATGGGGGGACTCCCTATACTCCTGATACATCTCCAAGTTCTGGAACAGCATCCTTACACAAGTAAAAAAGACTAACAAACTTCCAGGCTGTAAAATCCAAAGCGTGGTCATGTTTATGTTCATCACCAGCTACTTATTGCTTATTACAAACTTTTTGACCTCCTTTACTTGAATCATTGCAACCCTAACAATGGTCCCTCCTGCACTTGAATTAATGCATCCCTTTTCACTCCCCTTAAACAACACTTCTCATCTTACTCTCTTTCTACTGCCTCAATCCACTACTATACCCCTGCCATGCACCTCCTGTATACCTCAGTCATAAACCTTTTAGATGCACCAATTTGGAACAGGCAGCCTAAATAGAAACAATCCCATACCCTGCTCTCTGTCGTATGCTGTTACCACTATCCTCCTATACATTACTCATATCTTCCATCCCCTCCTACATTGTTTTATAACTTGCTTCAACATGTCTTTTGAACTCTTTACAAACCTATACAACACCAAAATCTCCCTTCCTACATAATTTTGTAACTAACCTCATTATGTATCTTGAGCTTCTTGCAAATGTTTCTTTACTAAAATGAAAGAACACTAAACTTCTTTACAGTAGTGTTTCCCGTTTGCAGTATCAGTCCATTTACATCTGCAAGATATTACAGCTAGAACAACTGTATAGACTTATAGTTGTTGATGTAAATACTGTATATAAGTGGCACAAAGAACCAACTGAATAAAATGGCAAATGAACCAAGTCTCCACCGCTGCAAAATATGATACCAGCAAATAATCCAAACATCACTTTTATTCCAAAAACACAGTTAGCGCTTTTGTTTAAAACCAGGTTAAACTTCATCAGACACCTCAAAGAATTACATCACATCCTTTTATACTGCCACTTCTTTTATTGGACACGCATCACTATTGACATCCATCTTAAAATAATCTAATATTGTTAAAAACATAAATTCAGCAATAAATATATTAAAGAATATATAAATATGTATAATCATTGTGTAATGTTATAAAATTAACAGTTAACAATATGAAATAGAAAAATAGTCTGATCAATCTATTTTCTTCCTTTGCAAAGCCTTTAATTTTAAAATGGGTGCTATAGAGCTATGCTCATTAATTCCTGGCCAGTTGTCAGCCTGTAATCGCATTTGCCATTTTAACTCCTTAAGCTCTAATTGCACCCCCCCATGGTTTCTTATCCTCAATATTTACATGATCAATAACCATTAAAGAAAAATGATTATTTTCACTAGTGTGCTTTGCTAAAGCATTGTTCAACTTATTCTTCCTTATAGCATATTCATGTTCATAAATTCTTTGAGACAAACGTTTCTCTGTTTTTCCAGTGTAAAATACTGAACATGTATTGCACACTGCTTAATAAACAACCTCTTTCGAATTGCAGTTGTATTTGCTTTTCAAAAAAACCTAGTGTTTCTAAGAAAAAAGTTATCACCAATATTCACTTTATGGCACCAATTACATGCCCCACATCTAGTCATACCCAGATTAAGCTGAGAAGGCATCTGAGCTGCTTGTCTAAAAATTTCCTTAAAGCTCTTGCCTTTTCGATACACTATTTTAGGTTTTTCCTTCATTTGGGCTCTAATGTACGGGTCTTCTAACAAGATGGACCAATTCTTTTCAAAGACATCCCTTACTATGTTATGGTCTTGAATATATATGTAATGACCAAAGCTTTAGAAAAATCAGGATTACTATGTGATTCACAATGCTGTTCATACTGTGAATTAAATACGTTATTAGCATTTAGATTATTAAAATCATAAGTTCTCTTAGAACTATCTAAAATGGGTTTAAAATGACCATTTAGTCTCTTACTAGAAATGTCCTGAATTAGTGCATCCACTAGACTGCTGGGATAATCGCTGTTAATAAACATTGTATGCAAAGTACTGCATTCATTCAAAAAATCATATCTAGTAACCATCCGGGCTGCCCTCACAAGTTGCCCTTTGACAATACATCTTTTTTGGTGCTCCGAATGTGAACTACTGTAATGCAAGAAACAATTTGAATAAGTTTCTTTTCTATGGATGACTGCTGTATAGATCTCATTAACCACATCCTTTTCAAGATGGACATCCAAATAGTTCATATACTCAAGATTAATATTACAAGTGAACTGCAAGAATTCAGTTATACCATTTATATATTTAAAGAATTCATCCAATGACTCTTGTGAGCCAGTCCATATAATACTAATGTCATCCTGAGATCTGTGATATGATTTTAAAAAGTCATTATATTTTGAAACGAAAGTAAGCACCACCAACCAGGAATGAACACGAACAATGGGTAAAAGGATCCAAAAGCAGTTTATTCCACTAACGCTAGTACAAATACAACACGTTTTCGTCATCAACTTCCTCAGTGAATGAAAAGCAACCACTTCCTACCACATATATATATATATATATATATATATATATATATATATATATATATATACACATTCCTAACAACATCAATTAAGTTAATTAAATCAATTCTTAAAACCACAGTTTAACAAACAATAAATTATACTAAAATAACATTTTCACAAAATATAAAACTTGTATATTTAATAATTTAATTAAAACCACATCTAATACTCTCACCAATTTTAAAATTCATCCAAAGCTTTTAATAAATAACAAATAAAAACATTTTAATTCAGACAATCTTTTAACCTATAGTGTACTGTGTATGTCTCCATCAAGTGGTGAAACTGAATATGGCATTTAAATTAAATAATTGTAACAAAATGTGTGTACATAATCTATTTAAAAACTTGATAAAATAAATTAAATGATCAGTTTAAATGGACTTTAAATGAATGTTTTCACTACCTCCTATATGTAATAAATATATTAAACAACGGTAGAAGTTTGGTTAAAGTTTGGCAGATCTAATTTTAAGCACAGGTGCAAGAGATGCCATTTCATTAAGACCCGGAGGTCTACTAGAATCCTACACAAGTTGCCAGTAAAGTTCCCTATACTCAACAAGTGTTTCCCACATACCACCCCTTGGACTCACCGCAACCACTTCCATAATGAAAAATTGAAAGCCAGATGTTTTACAAGTGATGGTATGCTTGTATAGTGCATTTTTCTCATTTTTTGTTCTCATTTCATATAGATGCTCGTAGATCCTCTGCTTTAACTTCATTTCGCTTTTCCAGATGTAAAATGATTCACATACCTTGCAAGTTGCTATGTAAACAATCCCTTTGGTGTTACAGTTAGTGTAAGTATTCAACGTTAATTTCCTTTTCCTAGAATTTAAATAAATAAAATCTCCTGTTGATAAAAATGTACAATAATTACAACACCCACACTTGTATAGACCCTTCTTCTCTTTTTTGCCACTCAATATATTACCTTGAACTGAACCCCTCTCTAAAATGTTTTTAATGATATTACCTTTTCTATATATGTAAAACAATTATTTTTCAAAAATATGCTTCAAATCTGAAATTTTCGAAAAATTGCTCCATTCCTTATCAAAGATTCTCTTGATACCCTTACCATCATACGTTGTAATCAAACTAGATGTATAATCTTCTCTTGGTTTATTTACTTCTTTTGTTCCGTCCAAGATTTGAGTTTTACCTAAAATAGGAGCAAATCTATCATTTCTCTTTTGACATACTTCTTCTGAAATTTTATCAAAAAATTCGCCTGGATATCCTCTATTTAAAAACAATTCTCTAAGTGTTCTTACCTCACTTAAAAAAAATCTCATCGTCAGAGGTCATCCTACTTAACCGTACTAACTGTCCCTTTACCACCCCTTTCTTCTGATGTGGTGGATGGGAACTAGTGTAGTACAAATAAGAGTTAGAAAAGGTTTCTTTTCTGTAAACCTTAGATGTAAAGTGACCATTGTTTTTGGTAATGTGAACATCTAGGTAAGTTAGTTCATGTTGATTAAAATTAAAAGTAAACTCCAGAAAATCAGTAGTGTTATTCACATATTCTATAAACTTGTCAAAGTTTTCATGTTCGCCAATCCACAAAAAACATAAATCGTCCAAAAATCGACCATATAAAATCCAATAACCCTGGTAGGGTGAATTCAAAAGATATTTGTTTTCCCAATAAATCATAATAATGTTGGCATATGTGGAAGCACAATGTGCCCTCATGGCTACTCCCTTTTCTTGTTTAAAATATTCACCCTGAAAGTATATGTAATTATTTTTCAAGACAATGCTGTTCATACTGTGAATTAAATACGTTATTAGAATTTAGATTATTAAAATCATAAGTTCTCTTTGAACTATCTAAAATGGGTTTAAAATGACCGTTTAGTCTCTTACTAGAAACGTTCTGAATTAGTGCATCCACTAGACTGCTGGGATAATTGCTGTTAATAAACATTGTATGCAAAGTACTGCATTCATTCAAAAAATCATATCTAGTAACCATCCGGGCTGCCCTCACAAGTTGCCCTTTGACAATATATCTTTTTTGGTGCTCCGGATGTGAACTACTGTAATGCAAGAAACAATTTGAATAAGTTTCTTTTCTATGGATGACTGCTGTATAGATCTCATTAACCACATCCTTTTCAAGATGGACATCCAAATAGTTCATATACTCAAGATTAATATTACAAGTGAATTGCAAGAATTCAGTTATACCATTTATATATTTAAGGAATTCATCCAATGACTCTTGTGAGCCAGTCCATATAATACTAATGTCATCCTGAAATCTGTGACATGATTTTAAAAAGTCATTATATTTTGAGTTAAATATAAAATTCCTCTCCCAATAGGCCATAACCATATTTGCGTATGCTCCCCCACAAGGTGATCCCATAACGATGCCTCTTTTCTGTAAATAATACTTCTTGTCAAAAGTGACAAAATTATTATTCAGCACCATTTCTAACAATTCCATTATAAGAGTAACTGTATCCTGTGCAACTTTATATTGGATTAACATTTCATTGACCCATTCTAACCCTATAGTTTGCGGGATCACAGTATAGAGGTCACACACATCTTTTGTCACCAAAATATCATCCTGATCAAATTGGACATCATTCATATGTTGTAAAAATGTCCACAAATCCATACAAATCTGCATATCTTTCACCAGAATGTTCTTAAGCTCATGGTCTAGATATTTAGTACATGCAGAAGTAATGGAATCCCTTCCATCCACTAGAGGCCGCATTGGGGGATCTTCTGTGCTCTTGTGGATTTTAGGGGTTCCAAAAAAGACAGGAATTTTTGGAGAGCTTATATTCAAATAATTATATAAATCTGAATTAATTTGTTTTTCTAAAAAGATGTAATTTAATTGACCATACATTTTTCATTAAGCCCCATTTAACTCATTGGTTGGGAAGAATAAGAAATAAAACTAACCCCCAAAACATGCATAATCAAAAAGTGGGGTTTCAAGGGGCCAGGCCGAAAAACAAATACTGGAGGACATAAATAGGCAAAATATTGATGGCATGTACCCTTATTTGACTAATGCTGTGCAATTTTCCCACCCGTGTACTAATGAACAGCATTGTGATAACACTAATGTGATTGTGTATAACACAAGAGGTGATTTTAAAGTATAGAATTTTTCAGATGTGCATATTGATGAGCATGTTGCTGACTTATTAGCTAAAGGTGCAATATTTGTGCCAGCGAGTCCTTTTGACTTTACTAATATTATGACTGATTTAAAAAATGTTTTAAGGAAACTGAATTTTGTTTTGTTATATCAAAATAATATAGTCAATGAAAGAAGTAAATATCGTATTACTAGTACATATAATTCCCCCCTGCACCCTAGGTTAATTACATATGAAAAAGTGTGTGAACATGACTTGAAGTGTTTACATAGATTAAATAAGAGAACAAATTATCATAATTTGAATGAGAATGAGCAAAACATTTTGAAAAAATTGAAGGGTGAAGATGTAAGAATTATGAAACCTGATAAGGGTGGAGGGGCAGTAATCATGAGTCAATACATTTATAATAGTAAGCTTAACATCTTGAATGCAGACACCTATGAAGAAGTTTCACTCAGTGAGTTGAATGGGTCTTAGAAATGTGATATTTTTCTTGTCTGCACATTTTTGCAATAAATTTACTGTTCTATTATCTACCTACAGCTGTGACTTCAGTCTAGCCGAGTTATATTTTAGGCATCTAACTACAGATTCTTTTTCCTTATTTTTGGCTTATTCGTGCCAATCATTAAAAGCTGAACATCAAGAGATTGGTACCTTATCACCTTTTTGTTTTAATTTATTTTTAAGATTTTTTAGAATTTTCTTATCAATAGTCCCTTTTTCTGTAAATTGTAATCATTTTTAGTGAGTTCAGATCATTTCACCAAGTAATTACAGCGGTCTGTACCGTACTTATTAAACAAGTGCCTAACCAAAGTCCCATATTCTTGTTCTTTTAAAATTGTACTGATGCCCATTATAACCCCCCCCATACATACCAGAGAGAGAGATATGCAATTATAATAATAAATCCACTCAAATCGAAATGTTTCTTTTCCTTTTTTTTCTTTTTAATAAAACCCACTCTCATACATGAGAATGATACACCTCTATCCTGAAAAGGATAGTCAGTCCTTATTTCTTGATTGGAACCTTTAGGCACACGTTTAAAGAAACTGGTATTTTTATTTTAACTGATTAATGTGATATACTTTTTCCCAGATTCATACAATTTACCTGCACACATACAATTATATCTAATGTGGAGCCTGAGTAAAGTTTACCTGTAAAAACTACAAACTTTGCTGAAAGTGAGAGAAATACAATTATGTATTAATACAACAGAAACTTGCCTGACCAAAAAAAACAAACAAAAAAAAAAACTAAGACTGTGGAATCTACGGCAGTTTATGGTGCAGCAGCATATACAGCCAGCTTGAAGAACGAGTCACATCACCAAACTGTTAAGGTACAAAGTAATTACCACACAACACAGTTCAGCAGAGAGTAATCCCATTTATTGCACAGAACACACTTGTGGGAAACTAGGAAATCAAAGTCCTGTTTCCTCTAGCTCAGAAAAGCATGAATATTGCTTTCTATTTCTGATTAAATGCATCATTATTGTAACAATTACAATAACAGCCACTGATGAAGTAAAATAAACACTGTAGCATTAATTTTGCAGACTAAGCTCTCCTGACTCTGTGCTTTTCCATGTTAGGCAGATGTTACAAATTCAGAAAAAATAACTTTTGTGTTTGCAGTAAATAAAGCATCAAAAACAAACTAAAAGACACAAGAATCCAGATTGAAATGAAAACATATTTAAAATACAAACACTGGCATTTTTCTTTCATTTTAACTTCTGCCTTCACACGCTATCTTTAAAATGTTTGCATAATTATAATTTTTATATTTGCATATTTAATTAACAGATTTCAATACTTCTAGTTAGATAGCTGTCAGTGTAAAGTTTTTCCAGCAACGTAATATCATGGAGTATCGTAGAAACGCCTTCTCGTTCAAGGTATTAATGTAATCATTGCCAAAAGAGGTATGTGGGGTTGTAGGAGAGATGGGGAAGTATCTGTGTGAGTTTGTAGATTAATGGTAGTGTTAGAGCTAGGGAAGGCAATAAATTTATTGTGTCCACAAGTGTTTGCTAGTTAGGTTAGGGGATAGATTTCTTTGTGTATAGTGCTACTGTTACACAAATGATTTTTTTCAACGTAAGATGTGGGGTTATGGAGCAAGTACAGGATTGGTGCAGGGAGATTCATAGGTAGTTAAGAGAGCAGTCCGGGAGACCATTAGGGAGTCTAGCCCAAATTCCCAATTCCCCTAAAGCAGTGTCTAAATAAGGGATTTGCTCAAGGTCACAGATTCAAACCTTCACCTTTGACAAACAAAGCAGCTCATTAACAAGCCTGAGTTGTAAGTCTTGTGTGCTAACTGCCAAACTATTGCCTGCTAAATGTAACCTTGACCTTACCTTACACACCTTTACTGCAACACTACCACTTTACAGACAAATTAGAGCTTATCATTATGAAAGGGATTTGGTGTAAAGTTCGCAAAGGAAAATTTTCCTTTAGCAATCTTTTTTGCGCTTTCAGTGTTGGTGTTTAAAATATTTTTCAAACGATAAGAGCCACAAACACAGGATACCAAAACCAAAAGTCAAAAAAACGGATCCGGACTGGCAAAAAATGTTTTAATGAATTAAAATCAGCTTTAAACAGAGTGTAAATAAATTTGCAGTATACGCTCATGAAGAGTAAGTAAGCGCTTTCGTTTGTACTTCCTCTGACAAAGTACATCATTTTCTTTCCATTTAAAAAGCCATGATGAAATTGAGTATACATTTATGTGGTACTTCATGGTATGGTATGGACGCTTATATACCTCTTTTTTCCTGGATGAGAAACCTTTTGTGATTATCAAAGGAGAGACTACTGTCCACCTGTGTCCCAAGGTCTCTTATCACACTTTCAGTGTTAAGTAGACTGCCGCCTATGTGGTATTTCATGGGTACAGAGTTTTTACCAAAATGGATGAAAATGCACGTTTTGGCATTGAGCTTTAGGCCATGGCTTTGACACCAGGCCTCTGTCCTAGTGAGGCCCTTTTGTAGGATATCCACATCGTTAGGAGATTTGATTATGGCTCCTAGTTTGCAGTCATCTGCGAACTTTGTTAGCCAAAGATCATCTGTGTTAGCCTGTACTTCAGAGAAGTAGATAACAAACAGGAGAGGACCTAGGACTGAACCCTGTGGTACTCCACTTGTCACTGGTCTGAAGTTGGATTTAGAGTCTGCTACTTTCACAGGGTGGGTTCGGTCAGTGAGCCAGTTGGCAACCAATCTTGTGACATAGGGATTTATACCTAGTTTAGTGAGTTTGTCTATAATTCCAGAGTGGGGGATGGTGTCTAAAGCCTTGGCAAGATCGAGATAGGCTGTGTGTACCACCTTACCCTCATCTACAGCTTTGGTGACCGCTTCAAATAAGTCTATCAAGTTTAGGATGCATGATCTGCCTTTTACAAACCTGAACTGGGTAGGGTCCAGAGTTTGGAGATTACCAATGTCATTGTTTATAAGTTCCATGATGATACACTCCATAGCCTTGCAGACCAGGCTCGTCAGGCTAATGGGGCGGTAGTTCCCGGGGTCCGTGGTGGCTCCCCATTTGTGGAGTGGGATAACTGTTGCTGTGCACCATTCAGTGGGCACAAAGCCTGAGGTGAGGCTATGATTGAACATGGTACTTGGGTGGGGTGCCAGTTCGTTCTGTAGTTCATGTAGAACACAGCCTGGGATGTTGTCAGGTCCCATGGATGCTGTGTTCTTGGCTTTGGAGAGTGTTTTTTTACCTGTGCAGCCGTGATTACAGGTACTTTGCATTCTTCCGGTATAGAGATGGGCCCTTTAGGGGATGAGAGAGGGGTAAAGTTGGCACTGAACCTATCTGCCAAGATGTTGGCAAGATCAGTTGGTTCTGTATATTTAGTGCCACTGTGCTGTAACTCAGAGCAGATCTGAGTGTTGCCATTGAGATTCTTGACATAGCTATAGAATGCTTTGTGGTTGTCTTTAGAATCAGTGGTGAGGTTTTGTTTTCGTAACTAGCTTTGGAGGATTTTATGAGGGATCTCAGCTTCTTACTGAGGCTGACCATGGAGTTCCTCCAATCATGGGATTTTACTCTTTTTTTGAAGCAGTTTTTCTTCTGTTGTAGAGTTTGTTTATAGCTGAGGACCACCAGATTGGCTTCCTTTTTTTGGAGGGATAGCATCTTGGTTCTGTTAGGGATTGCACAATCCATGCACTCGTGTAAGTGCTTATAAAGTGCAATTGTATAGGATTCAGCAGTCGTATCTCTATTATCCATCAGCATGGGTGTCGTGAAGTTTGCCAGTTCTGTCTTAAGAAGCGTGAAGTTGGCTTTGGAGAAATTTTTTACGGTGGTTTTCCTAATGGGGGCTGGGATGTGGATGTCTAGGGTGATTTGCTTATGGTTGGATCTGACCAATGAGGAATTAACCTCTGGTGTGGAACACTGGTTGCCCATGCTGGTAATGACCAGGTCTAGGGTATTGCTGCCCCTGGTGGGGGTGTGGATAAGTTGATCCAAGTCATTGGAATTTATGAATTCCAGAAAACATTGAGCATAAGAGTTAGTACATGAGTAGTTTTCCCAGTTAATGGTGGGGTAGTTAAAATCGCCCATTATTAGGGTGTTAGATTGTACCCTAATATTTTCCAGTACATCAAGAAATGAGGAGTGGGAATTCTGGGGCATGGTGGGGGATCTGTAGCAAGCTACAATTTGCATTGCGGTCTTGCCCAGAGTTAGTTGCACTTGGATAATCTCAGATGCATTATGCTGAGCAACTAGCCTGGAGGTGTGGATATCCTTAATGAATATGGACACGCCTCTGCCTTTAGTGCTTCAGTCCAAGTTAGGTGGCCGAAAGGTGTGGTATCAATTATAGCCTGGTAATGCAGGGGTGCTCTCTGGAGCCTTGAACCAGGTTTCTGTCACTGCACAGATGTCGATGTTCTCCATTTTAAGGAGTGCCTCGAGTATATCAGAAAGTTTTCATAAAAAAACATATAGTAACAGCTTGTTACATTATGACAGTAGCCACCCATACACACAAAATAGGGCTGTATTAAAGGGGCAGTTTGTGAGAGCTGCCCGGATGGTTAGTAGATGGGACAGCTTTCTAAAGGAATGTGAGGTATTGAAAACCATGTTTGTGCATAGGAGATATTCATTGGCCCTTATAAACGACATTATGGAAGAAGTTATTTATAAAAGAGAGAGAATGGACATTTTAGACCTCTTTTGTCAGACACTACTATTGTGCCATTCCTTGATGAAACAATTACAATGGGAGCAAATGACGCATTAAATATAGATATATCTAATCAAACTTGAAATAACTTTCAAAAACATAGAGCTAACGGTCATGATGATAATTATAAAAACAAAAATAATTTTGTAGGTCGTTTTATTACCACTTTTAATTCTGATAGTTATACTATTAGAAACATTTTGGTTAAAAATTGGCCCTTGTTATTGAATGACCCACTAGTGAGAAACAGAATTAGTAATTTTGCATCTATTGTCTATAAGAAGGGCCATAATCGTAAAAAATGTTTTAAAGCCAGCTCTACAATTAAAACTAAGGGCTATATGTTTAAATGTAGTAGATGCAAGTTTTGCAACTTCATTTTAGAAACAAACTCTATATTTATTAATAATTATAATATTAACATATTAGGTAAATTTAATTGTGATACTACAAAAGTAGTCTACTGTGCTGTATGCACCTATTGTACTTGTTTCTATATAGGTAAAACGGAGCGCAAGTTAAAAGAATGAATAGGTGAACATAGAGCCATTAGAGAAAGTATTGACAGTAATGCACTTGCCAAGCACATTTCTCAAAATAGCACACATTCATTTAGATTTTTAGTGTTGGATAATTTAAAAAGTAGTAGTAGGGGAGGTGCATGGCAATTAATTCTTGAAAAAAATGGAATTAAAATGGCAAATTTGCTTGGGTGCACATTCTTGGCCAGGCTTAAATGGTATGCAATCTTTGAGAAGTGTCTTGAAATTAAAAGCTCTGGAATGTTAAAGTTTAGTTTCCATAATAGGTTTAAATGCATATATTTTTATAAATTTATCTTTAAATGTATTTTTCAATGTATTCAGCATGAATTTGACATGCATATGTATTTTTATGGATGTATAGGTTTATTTGTCATTATAGTATAATGAAGTATGTTTTTTAGATTATAGTATTTTTACATTTATATACATTCTATATTTATATCTTTATATTTATTACTTGATAGTGTTTTGGATCAAATTTGTAGTTTGTTAGTGGTCGATATAGTGTATGAGAAACAGACGGTTGTCATTAATTTATTAGGGTGACTGGCAAATGAAAATGTATACTCAATTTCAGCATGGCTTTTTAAATGGAAAGGAAATTATGTACTTTGTCAGAGGAAGTACAAACGAAAGTGCTTACTTACTCTTCATGAGCGTATATTGTAAATTTATTTACACGCTGTTTAAGCTGTTTTAAGCTGATTTTAATTAATTAAAACGTTTTTTGCCAGTCCGGATCCGTTTTTTGACTTTTGGTTTTAAAATATTTTTTCACATAGGTTTGTATTCTGCATTTGGGTATTTTAGTCATTCATAGTAGAGTTTTAACATATGGTATATATTCATAATAGTTCTGGAAAATAACATACATTTTTGAAGCCCCGGATATCCTTTTTTGAGTCATTCCTGACCTGTGTCCTGACTGTGCATGTGAAATTCTGTTCCATAGTGCTTAGAAATGGCCACTGACTGACTGACTTATTTACAGAAATGTTGTATTTTGCATCTTTTATTGATAAATGAGCATTAATATTTGCAGAGTGGTTGTATTTAGACCCCAGGTAACAGTGACAACATTTCCAGAATTATATAAGCTTCCATACCGTACCATGAAGTACCACATAAATTCCTCTTATGTAAAAAACATAACTGCTTTCATCTCTTCCAACCATTGTGAGACTTCATCAGATTCAAACATTCAATGAAAAAATCAAGTTTAAGTAGTGTTGATTGTTTACCATGTGATGTATTATCATGTCAATCAATAACATCTTAAAATCCGTAAACAAAAACGTAAGAAGATGAATAAATCCAGCCAGTAAAGTATGGAACACCAAGTTTAGCGCTTTCATTCACTTTATTTACCGTGAACTTCATCGGAAAACAACTCTCCCAGACACTAAAGCACTTTATATAATAAAGCAATAATCACATGATCTATGATGTCAAAAATTAATTACATCCATTAAAGTAAAAGAATAAATGAATGAAAAAACAATGTATTGAATAAATCTATTTGCTAGATCATATATAAAAAAATTATATATATAAAAAAATGTATATATAAATATAAATATAAATGTAGATATACAGATAAAACTCTTACATTCATTTAATTTATAAAAAACATTTTATATTCACTAAGTCATTCAGTCCTGGAGCATGATCAGCTCCTAAATACACTTGCCAAATAGATTCTTTACATTCCAACAAAAGTTTATTATTACCAGTAAATAAACTAATGTCAACACTGTCTAAGACAGAAAAAATAAACTTTTTAAAGTTAATACATTTGGTAGAATGTTTGCCCAGTGCATTTGTCATGTCCTTTTTTTTTAATAGCCAAAATGTGTTCACTAATTCTTTTTTTAAGGGTTCTTGTAGTCATCCCAACATAATAGCTAGGACAGGACTGGCACTGGGCTAGATACACTACCATTTCACTATGACAAGTGTAATATTTCTTAGACCAATGTGTGATGTTAAGATGTGAAAAATAAACCGAAGATGAATTACTTAAAAATCTACACTGCTTACAATGATGGCAAGCATAAGTACCCTTAGTGTTAATATTTACTTGTTTATCAGTAGCACATGTATCTACTTTCTTCTCTAATAGACTGTTCAAATTAGCAGCTTTTTTGAAAGTAAAGTTAGGTCTAATACCCACTACTTTAGCTAGTTCCTGATTACCTAACACTACCTTCCAATTTTCAACTATAATGTCTTTAATAATCCACATTTCATTAGAAATGGGCAAAACAAAAGCATTAATGAATTCTTTGTTTCCAGTAAGGGTATTATTAGTAGAAATTATTGAACAAGTTGTCAGAATAGGACCAACTTTGTTGTTTCTCAGGACCATGACTTCTCTTTCAATAGATTTTAGCCATGAAATATGGTAACCTCTACCCAAAAAGAAACCTCTCAAAATTTTTATCTCATCATGAAAGGTACTGTCTTGCGATGTTAATCGACTCAACCTAATATATTGTCCCTTGATTACTCCTCTTTTCATATGTAGTGGATGTATACTTTCTTTGTGCAAGTACTGGTTGGCAAATGTAGATTTTCTATAAATATTACTAGTGAATTTTTTTACTTTAAAATCGTAATGTAAGTTAAGATCAAGAAAGTTTAAATCCAATCCATAACCACCCAATGAGAATTTTAAAAAATCGGTGGTACTGTTTAAATAATTTACAAAAATATTAAACTCATCTAATGTACCTTGCCAAAGAAAAAACAAATCGTCTATGTAACGATGATAAAAAAAACATTCAATGAAAAAAATCAAGTTTAAGTAGTGTTGATTGTTTACCATGTGATGTATTATCATGTCAATCAATAACATCTTAAAATCATTTGCAAGTTAACCAATAGAACCATTATAAAATATAAATATCAATAATATAAAACCATTAATTCCTTCCCAAGACCTTACCTTTTTGGGCTCTGAGTTTCAACAAACATTCAATTGAAGCTAAATAATTTAAGCCCAGCCATTTAGTAGCATTGAATAATAAAATCCAATGTAATTCATGCTTCTCAAGGTACAGTGACCAAGCTCCACCCCTGACGTTAAGCACCTTCTCAATAATAATGAACTTTAGTTATGTCCTGGAAAATCAACGCTGTGTCGACATTAAAGCATTAGTGAATTTTATTTCTTAATTTCATAGTTGTGCTAGCACATCTTTATTTAAGTTTACATTCTGTTTTCCTGATATAAAAGGCACAGTAACTTTGACATAACGCTGCATAAACTATCCCACTGATGTTACAATTATATTTACATCTAGTTCTAAAGGGGTGCCTACTGATTTTAAATAATTTACCAGTGTAAATAAAAGCACATTGTGAACTACCATCGCATTTCCCCGTAAAGAATACATTACTGTTACTACTCAAACTATTAGCTTCCAAAAAAAAATTAAAATTAAATCCTCTCCTATAAGTAACTGTAGCTTTTTCTCCAATTTTCTTAATAACAGAATGATGCTCTTTAAAAAATATTCCAATTCTTTATCATCATATTCCTAATAATCCCACTGTCAGAATTAAAAGTAGTGATAAAGGTGGAACTCGCATTAAAAGTAGTCCTCTCATCATTTATAGATTCAGTTATTTTCACAGACGTATTGTGAGCCCTCATTCTCCCCCAAAATGGGGGTGAAGTACCCATTTCTTCTCTTTAGAACTACTTCATGCCTAAGATTGTCAAGAAATTCTTTAGGGTAACCCCTCTGGGAAAACATGTCATATAGGTGTCTACATTCTGCCAAAAAATCAACAAACTGTGTTGTCATATGGGCCACCCTAACAAATTCCCTTTAACCACTAATGTCTTGTGGGATAAAGGGTGGGAGCTATCAAAATGTAAAAACATATTAGAATATGTAGGTTTTCGGTAGATCTGAGAAGTATAACCTTTATTAATACTATCCTTCAGTAAGAAAACATCTAAGTAATTATTTCTAGAGACACCTATCTCATGAGAACATTTTACGAAGGTGGTAGTGTTGTTCAGAAAATTAATAAAATTGGGTATTTTATCAAATCCCCTTTTCCAAACAATAAATATTTCATCCAAGTAACAGATGTACAGTTCACATCCACTAAACCATTCAACGGTAAATAAAAACTGATGGTCCCATCCCAACATCACAGTGTTTGCAAAAAGACCTCCACAGGCAGCCCCTATGGCAACTCCTTGTAAATGGACATAATACTGATTCTCTAAATAGATTTAATTATTCTTTAAAACAATTTCCAACATCTCCTCATAAAGGTTAATCTGATCTTCTTGCAAACCTTTCCGAAAAAGAAATTCAGGAAACCATAAAACCTTGATATTATGAGGAATAACAGAATATAGGTCCTTAACATCAATCTTTTAAAAGAAATGGTCTTCACTGTAATTCAACCTGTTACACTTTAAAACGTCCCATGAATCAATACACAAGTGGGATTCATCTAATAAATAATGTTTAAGTTTCACATCCAGAAATTTAGCAAGAGGGGCTGTAATTGCATTCTGAGCATCAACTGTTGGATGCATGGGTGGATTAAACAAGTCTCTGTGAATTTCTGGTAGGCCAAATATAGTCCTGAATCACTGGGTCATCAACACATAAAATCTTGTATTCATCAAGGGAGATGCGTAGTTCAAAAGCATGTCACTCAACTGAATTTTAATTTTACTTTAGGCAATATTGAGTTCATTTTCAGAGACATGCTGATAAGTATTTCCCAATAATAAAGTACAAATTCAATCAGAGTAGTCTTGGTTATCCATGACCACCAGCTCACCCCCCTTTGTCCGGTTTCATAAACCTTACATACAAGGACTTCACCCAAATAAGTAAATCTTGTTCAGTTTTAGGAAGGTGGTTCTAAATTTTCACCATACCTGTTTTTTTATATTCATTCCGAAAATCCATTTTACACACCTTATCGAATAAGCTTAAAATAGAATGTAATGGAGCGTTGCAAATACTAGCAACCCTAATCTTATCAGGTACAGGTGCTGAAGACGATGCATAGCCATTAAAATAAATAGATAAGTTAAGCTTCCTGATGAACATTTTAACATCCGTAAGCAAAGCAGCAATGTTCATTCTCCATGCTGGTACAAAAGTAAGTCCTCTAGCCAGCAAATTTGCCACAGAACAATCTAGCTGTTGAGAACTAAAACTGTAAATTTTAAAATCACTAGCATGGTCAAAAGTAGTGGAACAGCATGATGAAAAAGCAGATGTTGACTCAAACCTTCATTAGCAGTGCACCCAACTCATCTTCCTGGAAGACTGATGTTGCCAACTTGACTGGCGATGTTGAAACGGTGGCACTGCAGTCAATCTGCTGATTGGTTCACTTGGAGGTGTTGGCCTCAGTAACAGTCCCCCCATTGGTCCCTCTGATAGTGGTTATATTTTGCTTTGATTCTTTCCGATCAATGAAGTTGAGGGACTTCTAAAAGGGGTGGATTCATTATTCACAATGCTTTATGTAGGCACAGCTTTGATTATCTGGGATATAACTTTAAGTTCATTTTTATTGAGAAGGTGCTTCCTAACGTCAGGGGTGAAGCTTTGCCATTGTAGCTTGAGAAACATGAATTACATTGGATTTTTATAATTCAGTGCTACTAAATAGCCAGGCTTAAATGATTTAGCTTCAGTTGGATGTTTGTTGAAACTTACAGCCCAAAATAGGCAAGGTACTGGGAAATAATATAAGTAATATAAAACCATGAATTTATATTTTATAATGGTTCTGTTGATTAATTTGTGAATAATTTTAAGACGTTATTGATTGACTCATGATGATTGTTTACCACGTGATGTATTAACTCTCCTTAAACTTGATTTTTTCATTGAATGTTTGAATCTGATGAAGTCTCACTTAATGGTTGGAAGAGACAAAAGCACTTGTTCTGTTTTTTTTACATTTTTTTACATTTATTAAACCGTGTTCAGTATGAAGCCTGTTCTTCTTTGTTCCAGTTTTGTTCATAGATTGTGTGCATTTTTGGATTTAGTTTGTTTGTGCCATTGGAGGTCATGGCTTTGGGAACTGTCACTCCTTCCCAGTTTTCACATATTCATAACTGAGAAAAATCACAATTTTATTTACACACCACACCATTTGGGTCAGCGGGCAATCTAGACGCGTGTGTCGACTTGTCCTGTGAGCTGCCACACATTTCAGCTGTGTGGACACTGGCTTAAATATTTACATAATATACATAAAGAACATGTAGTATTAATATTACAGGTATTCATAATTCTGAACTGAGAACAAGTCACAGGATCTCACTTTCTAACCATCTAATTTTTGCTTAGACAATCCTGAACGTTTTTGCTGACTGGGCCTGTGAAATACTGTAATACAATGATCACAATGATTCCAAGTAGACACTGCCCTTAATAGTAACATAAATACAATATATTTATGAATATTTTTATCCGTAAACAGTGCACAAATATTTACTAAATGGTGGTGGTTTGATACCATCTTTCAGTGAAAAGTTTTTCAGCATTATATACCCTGTAATTTGATACCATGAAGTTGCATATGTAAACTTTTCCTGTATTAAGTTAGTAATGAAAATATTTATATGATGTATATTCATAATTTTAATAAAATGAATGTTAGTTACTGACTTCCCAAAGTGGACCAGGAATGATTGCTGACCTGTATGCTGACTGTGGTTGGGAAACACTATGTTACAGTGTTTCCAAATGCATGATGTATCAATATAACAAATATTAAAACAGTGTAAGAAACTTCTCTGTGTGGAACATTTTCAGTCCATATAACTCTAGTTAATCACGGTATATTAATCAGATCAGACAATAGTCGTATAAGTAGCGAACTTAAACTCGTCTTAAGTCAAAAACAAAACAAAAAATAATAGAAAATATATAATTGTACAGTATTACTAAGTATTCGAAAGTAATCCAAGCAAGGCAAGGCAGTCTGTTTCCAGTCAAAAATCCTTTAAGTACACAGACAAACGAGCCAAGTAAAACAAAAATAGAGTAATAATTTCCTCACAAGCTTTCTAAATGTATATATATATATATATATATATATGTGTATATATATACTTTTTATCAGGCATGGGAGTGGTTTATTGTGCTGTAAAACAAAGTGTTATTGGTACACATGTTAAATTCACATCCCTTCCCCCGTCAGTGTGACATTCATAATAATATAACCCTTATGTACTTTAAATAAAATTTATAATGATGTGGTACCTCTTATTTAACCAGATTATTAAGTAGATTATTAAGTCTGTGATTTTATCCAAGGCAATATATTACATGGCTGGAAATATATCAACCTTAGTTCATTTGGCAATCAAAAAATATATATAAATATATATACATATACATTTTGTATTTAAAAATCATTTTCTATTTTCATAACTTATTGTTAACAAAGATCGCTTTCGTCCTTCTAGACAATTCTTCAGGTCTGTGTACAAGAACCCTAAAAACTATCTATAAAAAAATATATAATTGCATAATTTAGTTAGTATTGTTATTACACATCGTTTTGGATAAAGTGGAAATAAGAGCCAGAAAAAATGTATGTATGATGATGGAAACAAAATATACATGTAAATTACAACTGATTTTAAAAAGGTATTTAAAACCAACTGATAGAATAAAATAAAATACAATTGGTCATGTAAACAATGTCACAATTTTCTAAGTTCCAGTGCACTTCTAATTGAACAGTAGTAGTTTAGTCCAGGGTTCCTTAAAAGAGTTCAGCTTTAATTGCCACATGAGTTCATGTTTCTCCAGAATATTCGGGATGTCGTCTTCAATATCACCCATGTCTATGCGATCCAGGATCTGGAAATTAAAACCTGTGTATCTTTTATGATGAGAAAGGTGTTTGGCTAGTGCATTATTTTTACATCTAGAGCGGATTTCTGACAGATGACATGAAATCCTACGCTTGAGTTTATTTACAGTCTTGCCCACATAGAATGCATCACATTCATTGCACTGTGCCCAGTACATTACTTTTGGAGTGTTAGTCACCCCCTGCACTGGTTTTAATGATTTTCTTTAAATAAGGGCAATAAAAACTATCACCTTGCTGTATAAATATACAAAATGTACAATTAGTTTGACATCTTTTAGTGCTTTTCACATATGGTAGGTTTAAATTAAACAAAACTTCTAATGTTCCTGGCCTTCATATAAACAAATGATGGGGCTTCACCTAAGATGTTAATCAGAAAAGGGTTTCCTGTGACAATGTCCCAGTTTTCTTCAATAACATTTTTGATACTGTGATAATCCAGAGTGTATGTCAGGATGCAGCTATTTTTGCATTTGTTATTCTCTGTGGAATTACTTAACATTCTTCTACTGGGGAGGTTGAGTGAAGGTGCTCCAGTCCTTTTCAGTTCTATAATGGGTTCCAGGATGTTTAACATCTAACTTTCATAGCCTCTCACTAGAAAATCATTCTCTAAGTTGTTCAGGTTTCTCAAAAATGGTTCCATCTCTGTGGTAATTCTAGCTAATCTATAGCCTTGGGACTTCACTACATTATACTTGGTTTTTGTAGGATGTAGACTTTTACTGTGGAGTAATAAGTTAACCCGCGTTGGTTTTCTGAATAGAGCAGTGGTGATTCCGTTATTGTTGGTGTCCTTGGAAATCTGCATATCTAAGAAAGTGGTTGAAGTATAGCTATGGGAAGAGGTAAACTTCAGGAAGGGGGTTGTTTGATTGAGACAAGTGATAAAATCTCCAAGTTGCAAGGCGTCACCTTCCCGCACAATAAAGATATCATCAATAAAACGTAAATAGCATGTGATATGCTGCATGTAGTCTGTGTTGTTTAACACAAAGTCCTCCTCCCACTTGCCCAGGGCTATGTTAGCTATGCTGGGAGCCATGGCAGCCCACATTGTTATACCAATTTTTTGTTTGTAGTGTTTGCCATTGAAAGTAAAGAAATTGAAGTCCAGTACAAGATTAATGAGCTTGCTTAACTTTTGCAGTTGTGCCTGTGTACCCTGATTATGTTTCTTAAGCCTCCATAGCTGCTGTTATACAGTAATTGTGAGGGAGCACTGTGTAGAAGGATTCCACATCAGTAGTTAATAAAATACTATCAGCTTCCACTGTAATGTTTTTTATTTTCCTCAAAAAATCTATTAAATCTCTTATGTATGACTTATTCTTTTCTGCTAGAGGTTTCAGCAAGTAATTAATGTAAATGGCTGTGGCTTCAGTAAGGGAAGCTCCACTTGCTACCACCGGTCTATAAGGTGGGTCTTCTCTGTTCTTGTGTGGCTTTGGTATTCCAAAACAGTAAGGTAAATGTGGGCATGGGCTCCATAAATAATTATAAAGATTTTCAGTGATAAGTTTTTCTTTCCATAATGAGGTGAGATTAGTTTTCCATAAATCATATGCTCTTTTTATTGTCATCCATGGTAAATAACTCATAAAATATGTTATCCTCCAGCATGTTCTATATCTTTTGGTTGTAGCTAGTGGTATCAGTCACAAGTATACCTCCTCCATTGTCTGCCTTCATTACACGTCTGGATTTATTATTGCCTAGCTCAATCAATGCTTTTCTTTCTTCCTGTGTTAAGTTATAAAGTTTTTTCTTAGGAGGTTTTTT
Source organism: Protopterus annectens (assembly GCF_019279795.1). Classification (NCBI taxonomy): domain Eukaryota; kingdom Metazoa; phylum Chordata; order Ceratodontiformes; family Protopteridae; genus Protopterus; species Protopterus annectens. The sequence continues at coordinate 50,934,645 of NC_056747.1, read as the reverse complement.
AAGCAGTTTCCTGATATCCATCTCACATTTCTCTTCGAAAGCAGCTAGTGTTTGATGTAGTGGTGGACAATAGCTGCTAGGCCTTTTTATAGTTTCATCAATAGGCTTATTTTCAAAGTCATTACTTTTGCCATGAAACTGTACCTTTAAGTTGAGCTTCCTCTGAAACATTTTAAGGTTTGTTAGTACCTGAGCAACCTCACTCCTGCAGCTTGGTACAAAAGTACGTCCTTTGGACAACACACTTTTTTCCTCTTCAGTCAGTGCTTTAACAGAGTGGTTCCAGATAAGTGGAGCACCTGTTATTGTGGCACCTGTTATTGTTGTTATTGTACCTGTTATTGTGGCTGGTTCCTCCTTCTCAGCCTGGGACCTGGGTTGTAGTTGAGGTTCCAGTTGGGATTGCCCAGGTATTGTATTTCTCTCACCCCTGTCCACTGTTTGGTTCACCTGTCTCCCTGGGAGTTTATGGATAGAGTATGAGACCTCTGGAATTCCTCCTCTGCTTTCTGAAATCTCGGTGAGTTGTAGTGGTATTCCTCGCTGTGGTTGTGGTATGGGAGAACCTGGTAAGAGGGACAAGCTCTGGGGCTCTGGTCGTGGTGGTTGTTCTTGTTTTGGTACTGGTGCTGGCTTTGGTATTGGTGTAGTGGTTGATGTCTGTGGTGTCGATATTGGTCTTCCTGAAGAAACTGGTCTCTGTGAAGGTGCTGCTGCTCCTGGTAGCTGGATTGTCTGTGGTCCTGGTTGTCTTGGTAGTACTGTAATTCGTCCTGTAGAACTCTGTCAGTTCTGGTTGCTGCTGTGGCTTATGTTCCTGTCCTGATCCTTCTGTGATGTCAAAGGCTTCTGCGGAGTGTTGATAGCCAGAGGGGATTGGGATTGTGGGGAATGAGATGTTGGGGGGCAGTCTCCTGGTGGTCCTGTATTGTGCCCCTGTCTGGTTTTGTAAATATTCATGTCTTCTTTAAATAAGTATACAGATCTGGAAAATAGTGGTACTTGCTCACCAGCTGTATGTTCTAAGCATTATGTATTCTTTCATTTGATACTATGACATCCTGTATAAATTTTTCCATCTGTAAGTTATAAAAAAAGGTTAATATGGCACACACTTTCATAATTTTGCATGAAAATAAATTAGTGTCTCACTGAGAACCCTATTTGGGTTCAGATCCTTTCCAGACTAGTGTGGTGACTCATTCTGTGAAATATTGTTCCCCAGTGCCTGCAAGTGGACATTGGTTACCTAAAAATCCAAAATCCAGAGAAATTACTCTGCCAGTTGGTATTACACAAGTGAAAGCTTCTACAGTGCCTTCTAGCAAATGCCAATGAGGACTCAAAGCAGTAACTTATAACTTCTCGTTGCTTAAATGCACCACATGGAATGTAGTGGAAGGGGCAAACTGAGCACATCAGCAAGCATAACCTCCACCGTCACAACATTAGCATGACTACAGTGTACTAATGCATTTTATAATGGTTGGTAGTAGCAAGCCAGCTTGCCAAAATGTCCAGTAAAAAAGACCACCTCTGAACTGCTTGCTCCTTCTTCATGCAGGTAACTGTCATACCCTTGAAAGCCATGAAAAGCAGAAAACTGTGTACCCCCCACTGCATATTTCAGATCTGATGTTATCCAAGTCATCATTCATCACAAATATGGTCTTGGACCGATATCGGATCCATGCCAGCAGAATACTACAGATGGATCCTAGTCTCTAACTACTCCCTTTCCCATGATGCCCTATCACCCTCTGACCCCATTTGCCATGTATCCTGTGCAGACATGGACAAGTTAATGAGATTCCTCAAGATCCAAATAGAGTTGGGGCTCCTGGCATCTCGTGCCCATCCTGCCAGTGGTGCCTCACCCTTCACGGTTTCTTTTTCCCCTCATCCAACCCCCGGTGGTCTTGGATTCTAGGGACCAGGATATCTGCAGTCAGATTCCAGCAAGGCTGAGTATTCCCCCTTTCTTAACCCTGTCGAGCTCCCAGGCTTAGTCTGTTCCCCCTCCCTTGGAGTGGGGTGCTGCCCGGACCCACGTGGTCGAAGCCTGCTCCTCCTAGGTGGGTGTCTGGTACTGTCTTCTCGGACAGGTCCCTTCCCTTTGGCACTTCTACTTTCGACAGTTCCGGGCTGGTATCATCTGGGGGTCATGGTGCTGTTTCTGGACATGCTCCTCCTCTATAGGGGACATATCCCTCAGACGGGGGGGGGGACACAGGCCCGCTTCCAGCCCCTCTGCTTTTTGGGTGGTAGAGAGGACCTTCTTCAGGTCTGGAGTTTCCTGTGTTTCACCTCCAGGTCTCTCCCTGCCTCTCTCTACTTTGGCTGGTGAGGCATCCCATCCTCTCCAGGGTCAGCCCTCCTGATATGAGCCTTCAGGGGGATTTCCTCTGCTCTGGGAGTCCTTGTTTCTACTGAGTCCTCCCTGGAGCTCTTAAATTGGGGAGGTTCTTCATAAAATGTGCAAGAGGAGGCACTTGGACTCCCCCATGGAGTCTTTCACTGAGGATACAGACCTCGAGAAAGGAGACTGGTCCTCCACATCTCTGCCAGACAGTGTCTGCTTTGGAGACATCCTTGAGCTTTTGAAACAAAAGAGCAGATGGTTTCCCCAACCCCCATCATCAGACGAGTCCGTATTTCTGAAGGTCTTCAGGATGGGCCCGTCTACCTCCTGGATGCCCTCCCCCCACTGACGAGTTAGTGGATGTGATCGCCAGCAGGGCCTGGAAGGAACCAGACATGGTGGAGCCTGTTCCAGAAAGGGCTGACAAGTTTGAGTCCACCTGCAGACCGTTCTTTCTGTAGCAAAGGAGTTGCAGTTGATGCCATCATGTTTGCCGCTGCCACCAAAAAGGAGTTAGCAAAGCAAAACTCCAGTGTCCATCCCGTGAACAGGGAGTCCTGGGTGATGGACCATTTTGGGAAGCGGGTGTATGCCTCAGCTACCTTTGGACTGAGAGTGACAAATTATTTGGCACATTTTATCTACCTTCAAAGGTATTTGGTCCAAGAGCTTTCCACTTCCCTTACAGAGTTGTTGCCGGCAGAAGACCTCAAGAAGGTGTCTCCCAAGCTATCCACTCTGACTTCTCTTGCTAATTCCTCAGTGAGGTTAGTTTCCATTGTGGTGGAAGCAACCTCTCAGGCAGCTGGCACAGGCATTGCTTTAAAGGCTTTTTTGCCTGGTTGCGTTTATGTGGGTTTGTGAAACCCTTCAAGGTGTCCTTTACAAATGCCCCCTTCAATGGTTCGACTCTTTTTGGACCTTCCATGAAGGACACTTTAACCCACAGCAAGCAGGAAGGAAAGACTCTGTCTGCAGTCAAGATCAAACTTTCTGCTCCCCCAGAGGTTCCTTCTCTAACACCAAAGGGGAACTAGGAAGATGTGGTTCCATAAGGAACAGTCTTCCATTCAGGATGCTCCTGATGAAATCTCTTCCAGAGGCAGAGGGAGAGGTTTCAATGGACAATGACCCCCTTAAGGCAGGAGGGCCCACAAAATCAGGGTCAAGGGAACTTTTCTCTGAGCAGCTCTAAGCATTGCCTGACTGTTGTGCCCTGGAGGCAGTCGGGGGTTGAATTTCTCTACACCCACAAGCCTGGACGAGCACCACTTCAGATCAGTGGTTAAGTATCATTTCTAGGGACTGTTTCATTCCCTTTTCGGAACCCCATCCAGTAAGACATTATCTCCCAGATGGTTAAACCTAGTCAAAGGGAGTTGGCCTTCAAAGAAGTTCAACAACTTCTTCTAAAGAGAGCATTCAAAGAGGTCCCAGCAGGGCGAAGAGGATCCGGCACTTGCTCTCACTTCTTTTTAGTGCCAAAAAGACGGGGGACTTATGTCCTATTCTAGATCTCAGTGAGTTCAATCTTTTAGTGAAGAAATCAAAGTTCCGGATGGTCACTGCTCGGTTCATTCTGTCACTTTGGCGCAAAGATGATTGGATGTGCTTGATGGATCTCCAGGGGGCTTACTATCACATCAAAATAGACAGACATTCCAGGAGCCCTCTTCGCTTCCAGCTGGGAGCCAATCATTGCCAGTTCAGAGCCCCATCTGTCAGTCTCACCACAGCCCCCTGGGTGCTTACCAAATGTATGGCAGTGGTAGCGGCTCACCTGCGACAGCAGGGGTTCCAGGTCTTTTCATACATCAGTTGGCTACTCACTGCTCCTTCGAGCTATCAGAAGATACAGGCAGTTCAGTACGTTCTCTCCCTCTCCATCAGTTGGGGATAACCGTCATCATCATGAAGTCCAACCTGATCCCCTCTCAGCATTTGGAATTGTATCAGTTCAGTTAGACTCCATTTTAGAAACTGCAGCCTTACCCTTGCACAGAATTCAGCTGATACAGGAGCAGGTCACTTAGATTTTAGACCTGTCAAGCTCCTCGGTTTACCTGGTTCTTCGGACTCTAGGATTGATGGCCTTGACCATTCATCTCATTCTCCTGATACCACATGTGAATGTTGCAATGGACCTTGGCTGTCCAGTGGTCAGTCCTGCTTCATCCCCCATCTATGACCATAAAACTGATGCCTGTGTGCAAACATCGCCTCCAGTGGTGGCTTCAGTCTCAGGATCTTTCACTAGGTAGTCCCATTTCTCTCCCACCGTCCACGAACACAGTGACCATGAATGCCTCCCTTTTGAGGGGGGGCATTTTCAGGGGAAGACGGTCCAAGGTGCATGGTCCCCAGTAGAGACCAAGTTGCATATACACATTCTAGAGATGAGTAGTTCTGTCATTGCAAGCATTCCAGGACAGCTTCCCTCTAGTGATGAAATTCAGACAGACAACATGGCAGTCGTCTGGTATGTCAACAAACAGCAGGGAACATGTTCTTACCCATTGTGCAGAGAGGCCATTAGAGTGTGGGAATGGGAGATGTCCTCCGGCTGCTTCCTCATTGCAATGCACATACCCAGGGATTCTGGCCAACAGGCTCAGCAGATCTGTCTTGAGTCCTCACGCATGGTCCCATAATCCTTCAGTGGCAAAGCAGGATTTCGACTGTTGGGGTCAAGCGTGCTGTGACCTTTTTGCTTCCCCAGCCAGCCACAAATGCAGCAGGTACTTTGCGCTGATCCCCCCTCAGGGGGTAGTCAACAAGCAATGCTCTAGTTCATGATTAGCCTCTGGGTCTCTCCCTTTTTTGATTTCTCCAAGTCTTTTGGGTTTCTAATACCATGATGGGAATGGACCCCATTCCTAAGTCAGAGTACGATTAAAGTTCATGAAATTAGTATTATTTCACTCTTTAATGTTATCCAAAAGTGCTCTTCACAGTACCCACAATGTGCCCAGCAATAATGACTCCTGCAATTCATACGGTGTTACATGAAATGGTAACATATCTAAATATGATTGTGAATTATTTTTTATAAGACCAGTTGCTCCTACTACTATTGGAACTGTTTGGGTATCTTTCTTCCACATGGCTCTCGTTTCTCCCTGCAGATCAAGGTATTTTATGACTTTGTGTCTCTCTGTATGCAAGACACTATAGTCACTAGGTGTGGCAATTTCAATGATCAAATCTACTTTTGTCTTTTCTTGGATCACTATGTCCGGTTTTCTAGCATCTATCTTTGGACTGTTGGTATTGGGTGATCCCATGTAATGTAAACTTCCATCATTTTCTATGATTCTCTGTGTTTCATGTTTCCAATGTTTTTCAGCCACTTCGATACCATAATGTTTGCACAATCTCGCCACATTATTATGCCTTTCAGTATATATTCCCTCTGCCAATAGAGCATCGCAACCACAAATAAGGTGTGTAACTGTTTCCAACTTTGTTCCACAAAACCTACATATGTCTGTTTCTCCCACATGTTCAATGGAGTTAGTAAACCAGCGTGTACGCAGCCCACTATCTTGGGCTGCCAATATTAATCTTTCATTTCTTGATGTAAATTCACCTCTCCTTAACCATTCCTGCGTTCGTTCTTGATCAACGTGAGGCTCTTCCAGAAGGTTTTTATACTTACAAATATATTTATGTTTTTTCCACATTTCTTGCCTTCTCGTCTGATCCTTCACCTTATATTCTTTCTTTTCTTTTTTAGCATGTTCAGTTGCTGCCTGATTTTTAACCACTTCTGGTTTGATTTCCATTCCTGCTTGACGTCGATATGCTTCTACTAAATTAAGCAGAGATGTCATCTTAGATTTATTCTCCTCATGTTTCAAAATTTTCACCACATTTGGATCTTGAGGTCAATAGATATGTGTGGAGTCCCACGATTGCAGATCAATACATGTAATCAATTTCAAGGAGGCCCATCCCTTCTTCAGAACGGGGCATATATAATCTTGTTATACACTGATTTTTATAAATCATTTGGTGAGCATGAAGCATCCTTCTTGTTTTGATATCCAATCTAGCCAACACTTTTTGGGGCCAGTCAGTCACTCCAAAACTATAAGTTAGGACAGGAAGATCAAATTGATTTATAGCTTGGATCTTGTTCCTAGGTGTCATTGCTGTTTTCAGGATTAATTTAAGTCTTCTAAAGTACTCCTTACTAAGCCTTATTCGCATTTGTTCATGTTTTATTGCTGATCCTTCATCAATTCCCAAGTATTTATACACCCCCTCTTGCTCGTTCTTTTATATCACATTCTTGTCCCAAACTGATGTTTTCCTGGTACTGGAGTTTTCCTTTTTTAAAGGTTGCTTTTGCACATTTATCAAGACCAAATGACATTCCAATATCATCTGAAAAGGTTTTGACAACCTGCAGCTGTGCTTTCAGTTCCTCATCTGATGAGCTATACAGTTTTAAATCAACAAAGAGAAGATGAGAAGTCATTAGACTTTGTTGTTTTCTAGAAGCCAAATTGTAGCCATGGCCTAGGCTGTTAAGTAAGTAGCTTAATGGGTAAATGGCAAGGCAGAGTAACAAGGTGGAATATCCCCCTTTGAATTTTTATCCCTGGGATAATAATCTGTCCTTTATCATGGCCTAATTGCAAAGTGGTCTGCCACCATTTCATGGTTACTGTAATGTAATCAGTCAGTGTAGGGTGTATCTTATACATTTTTAAGCACTCTTTTATTCATAAATGTGGGATACTATCAAATGCTTTTTTTGTAGTCAATCCATGCCATACTTCGGTTCTTCTTACAATTCTCCACTATAACTTTGTTTAACAACAAATGGTCCTTTGTTCCATATGACTTTCTTTTATTGCCCTTTTGTTCTACTGCCATAATTGAGTTTTCTTCGAAATGACTATAAACTCTGTCAGCATCAATTCCCATGTATAGTTTGTATGTTGCCGGAAGACAAGTTATTGGTCTAGAATTTTTAGGGTAGCTTGCAGGTTCATGCTTAAGTAAGAGCATTTTTTTCCTGCTGTTAATCAGTGCGGTGTTTGTTCGGGGTGCATATATAAATAGTTCCTACTCATGGCTAAATCATAGTGCAAAGAAGTTAATACTTTAAGCCAAAAGTTAGGTACTGCATCTAGGCCTGCGGTTTTCCAGTTAGAGGCTTTTCTCAACTTTGTTTAAATCTCTCTAGTTATTTCATCCCATTTCATATCCTGCACCTTTAAACTTCTTATTCTCTCTTTTACTTCTATCCATTTAGCATCTTTATGTTCCACAGGATCTTCATAGATACTTCTCCAAAATGTATCTACTTCCTCTTTTTTTGGCGGTCTATCTATTCCTTTTACCTTATTTCCCAGTTCTCTATAAAACTTTTTTGGGTCATCAATAATTTGTTTATTTTGTGTTTTTCCCTTATATTTATCTTTGTATCTTCTAAGTCTTTCCGCCTGTTTTGTAATTTTTAGTTTATCTCCAATAGTGCATAATAGATCCTGGTCTGTTCTAATACCATGCATTGCTTTTATCACATCTATCTTTCTTAATATTTTCATTGATCTGTTCCCTCTTCTATAATCTTCTAACAATGATACTTCTCGTTTTAGCTGCTTTATAGTTTTCTCTATTCGATATTTCCATGATGGTATTCGCTGTTGCCCCCTCTTTTCCCTCGCTACCCTATGTTCCTGTGGTAGAACTTTATCAGTTATTAATTTAGCACACAGTAATATATTATGTTTACTTCTGTTATATTGCATGGGTCTCTATGGACAGTGGTAATTACTGTGTTCATTTGTTTTATCAAGCTTCTGACTTTTGGGGTTTTATTAACCTTCTGCAGTCTTTCTCTCATTGATTTTGATATATCTGTCTATGTCTATTAAATCAAGCAACTCTTCTCTTAACTCCTTTTCTTCCATACTGAGGGCACATCCCTTGTTTTCAATTTCGTGTGGGCATTCTATAGAAAGTTCTATATCATCTTCCTGTGGCACATTCTCTTCAATTTCATCCTGTGTCTTCTGTTCTGTCATATGGGAACTCACTGACCTATCACTCCTCAACATTGACCACATCAGAGTTTCCATGGTTTCCTGTTTCTTTCCTTGCTGTCTAGCTTCAAATGAATGTTTATGTTTCTTGTGGAAGGCTGCAAAATATCTTGATATGGCACCTGACCATTTACTTCCTGTTCCATTGGTTTCCCCTTAATTTGAATATCCTTTGCTCTATCCTGTTGTGGTGCTTTCTGCATTTGATTTTCTACACTGAATCCTTCTCTTTGTGGCTGTTCCAGTACTTCAATTTCTATTTCTTTGACTTCTCCATTACTCATCTCTTTTTCTACTTTTCCTCTTAGTCTTCTTATTTTTTGTATTGTAAAGTTTTCCATATCTGGATTCCTTATACCTATATTTCTCTTCAAATATCTTTGGTGCTGCTCTTTTTGTATTGGTTAGTTTTGCTCTCTCCTTTGCATAAATATTACACCATATTAAATCTCTTTTCCTTTCCCCTGTCCATATTTCTTCTTCACATGTCTCCTGGTCTTCTTGCTTTTCCTTATTCTGGGGACATACTCCAGCATACTGTGATGTAGTCTGTCTTAGACCTTCTACATTAAATCCAACCTTTACTTTACTAATTGTCTTTTTGCGTTATTAATCTTTTTATTGTGAAATTTTCCATATCTGGATGCCTTTGCCTGTAGTTCTCTTCGAATACTTTTGAGACTGCCTTCTCTATATTAGTTAACTTAGCTTTCTCCTTTGCATAAATATTGCACCATATCAAATCTCTCTTTCTTTCCCATGTCCATATCTCTTTTTTTAGCTTTTTCAAATATCTCTAAGTTTTGTTGTTTATATTTTTCCACTTCCTCAAAGGCTTCTTTTTCCAAAGAGATCAAAGTTTCTTGATCTATATACTGTTTTTCAAAATTCTGTTGTATTAATGAACGCACATTTTTATCTGAAGCTTCTGACAGTTTTTCCTGCAAAAGTATTTTTCTTTCCTCTAATTTCTCTCTTAATCATTTTGTATATCTTGTATCCGGAAATTTTGGGTTTCTTGCATAATAATAACAATACATAATTTCTTTCTTATCCTCAATAGTCCACTGTATCAACTTTATGGCCAATCATTTTTGTCCTTTTTGTGAACTGCTGCTTCCTTCTACAACAGGAGGGCCATCCTCCTCCTGAGCCTGGCCTGGCCCCATTTTAGGAATATATTTCTGGGTCTCCTTTATGCCCTCCTGTTCCCTTACTACCCAAGGTTCTGCAGAAGGCGCTTCACCTGAGGACATCCCTTATCCTCATTGCCCCTTTCTGGCCTCATTAACCGTGGTTCCGCTTCATCTGAGCACATCTGAAGTATCTGCCATGGGTACTGGACCCCATCAGGATCTGATTTCCCAACTGTTGAGGATTCATCTCCCAAACATTTGGATCCTTCGTCTAACCCCATGGTTTCTCCAATGCACCCCATTCAACATATCATTTTGGCCTCCCAGAAACCCTCCACTAAAAAGGTATACAGTAGTAAGTGGAAAAGGTTTTCTATCTGGGCTAAGAGCAGGAAGCTGGATCCCTTTTCTGCCTCAGTGTTAGATATACTTTTGTTCTTGTCTTCCCTTTTCCAAGCGGGAGCAAGTTTTTCCACTATCAAGCTTCAGTTGGTGTTGATTTCCAACTTTCATGTGAGCTCTGACTCTGCCTTTTCTTCCTGGCTATGTAAAGCATTTATGAAAGGGGTTTCTCTTCTTCGGCCTCCGATTAAGGACCCTTTGCCTCCTTGGGACCTCATGCTGGTTATGCAGTCTCTTACTAGGAGTCCTTTTCAGCTTGCTAGATCCTGTGACTTCAAGTTCCTGTCTTGGAAGATGTCCTTCCTGGTGGGTATTACCTCAGCTAGGAGGGTCTCAGAACTGCATGCGCTCGCCATTACTCCTCCTTACTTGATTTTTCACGAGGACAGGGTCTCTCTTAGGATGAACCCCTCCTTCTTGCTCAGTATTGCTTCTGAATGGTCTCTAAACCCCAATGTATTTAGCTTTCAGCTTTCTTCCCCAACTATTCCAACAAAGGGGAGTATATCCTACATACCTTGGATGTTCACTGACAGTGACAGTTCTACTTGCATAGAATAAAAGGGTTTTGTAAGTCAGAACAGCTGTTTGTGGTCTTTTCCCCTAAAAGGCATGGCCTTCCAGTTTCTAAGGTCACTATTTCTAATTGGATATCTAGCTGTATCTCTGTAATCTACGATCTTAATCACCTGAGGTTCCAAGAAATGTCAAGGCTCATTCTACTAGGTCCATAGCTACTTCTTCAGCCTTTCTTGCAAGGCTTTCTATTGATGATATTTGTGCTGTGGTCAGTAACCCTCGCACTTTTATTTCTCACTACAAGCTCGATCTGTTTTCTGGGAGTAGGGCTTCTTTTGGCTCCACGGTGCTCTGGCATGTCCTTCTTTGAGGCCTCCCAGGGTTTATGGTAGCTGAGGACTCTGATCCTATTGTGATGAATGATGACTTGGATAACATCAGATTATGAGTTATGTACTTACCATAACTTGGCATCTGTGTTATCTCACATCCTCATGCATCACGTCTTTCATCCCCCTACCTTGTAGATCAGGGAGGAAGTTGGAGTTTCCCTCCAGTCTTGTTGGAGTTGTATTGAGACACACAGCAGGAAACTTGATCTGGGGGTCAGAGAGTGGCAGGGCATCATGGGAAAGGGAGGAGCTAGAGCCTTGGATCCATTTGTAGTATTTTGCCTCCTTGGATCCAGTATCGGATCCAAGAACCTATTGTGATGAATGATGATGTAGGATAACACTGATGCCAAGTTATGGTAAGTATGTAACTCCTATTTCTTACTGTCTGGTGCATATGTTGCATCCTGTTTTGCCCATTACAACCATTTTATTGACTGTATAAACCTTTTGATGGTGGATTGTGAAAAATGAATAAATAAAAATGCAAATAAAAGCCTCTGTATTGTATGTTTCATTTAGTTGTCTGAGGCATACAGTACGATACATTACAACCTTCACACACACAAATGGACCCACCAGTCGCAGCCAGTTTCTTGACTATGTGCACGTCAGTACTGTGATCAAGTGCATGTTAAAGTACATAAATAACCACAGTCTTATATTTCAGTTTGTTGTAAGGTACAACTCCTGCAACCCATTCTGGTCTCCCCAAATACAGATCTGCTCACCAAGTGCATTAACTTTTACACCTCAGATGTCTGCTTTTTTTTTAAACAAGAACCATCTTTATTAAGTTATCATGTATGACATAAGCAATATCCATTTATATAAATGAAAATAAACCATAGCAGCACAATCTCAGTTGCAAATATTATACATTCCAAACCGTGCCAACACAGCTGTAGCTGCAAACATTATACATCATTTTTAATATATCCTATCATTGTTAGTCAACCATTATATAGCTCATACAAATCCTGCCTTCTTTTTAAACCTTGTTCCCCTTCTGCATGTACTGATCCTACATTTCCCATGTTTTCCTATGTGATTTGCTCCTACCCTTTTCTAAAGATCCCAGTTCCAGTTGTTTTATCTCTGTTACTATCGTTGCTGCTTCTAGTAAAGTTGGTTTAGACTTTGATTTCCATTTTCTAGTAATTGTGTTTTTGGCAGCCATCATAATTAGACTCACCAGGACCTTACTATGTAGCTCCAATATGCTCACCAAGCACTCAGACAGAGCAGTCTGCAGGGAATCTGTAAGTCTACCAACTCATTATACTCCCAGAAAATATGATGTTAAGTTGTCTATCTGGCCTTCGTTCTTGCTGGTTGGGATTGGAGCTGATCCTCAGCTCCGACTCGGCCATCTTCTATAGCTCGAGAGCTGTTTACTGGCTCGAGGCTACCCCTTATCCCATGATACCTAGTGATAGCTACCCAGATCTAGTTTGCCGCTTCAGCTGCAAAGTGTCGTTTTTCTGGCTCAGGCTCATTAAGTTTTTTTATAGAACTTTCTTACCATTAGAAATAGTCCTCTTTCTGGTTTATTGTTAACTTTTAGTTTTGTTTTTCTCCGTTAGCTAGTGTTTTGTTGTAGCTTTGCTTCCCTTCCTTGTAGAACTCGTTTAACTTAGAGAGTTCTCTCCCCCCCCCCCCCTTATCCTCTTCTTGTCAGGTTAGCCGTTTAAGTTAGAGGCTTTCCTATTTAAAAAAAAAAAAAAAAAAAAAAACCTTTAGTGTTAGTCTGCTAGCATAGTGTGTTTTTGTGTAGACTGTATTTGCTTGATAGTTTTTGTTGTTGTATTTCTAGTGTTCTTTTTTCAGGATGTCAAAAGAATCCAAAGTCTCTGGATTCAAGAATTGTGACTCATGCTGTCAGAAAATGTATCTGACAGATGGACACTTCTTGCGTCTATTGTTTAGGTGCCGTGCACCTGCAGGACTCTTGCTCTATCTGCCATGCATTTAGCCTAAGAGTTCTGCAGGAGCGTAAAAATAAGCTTATTCTTAGGGGTCTTTTAAAGCCCCCGGATTCACCGGCCAAGACTCAGCCTGTGAAATCCCCTAAATCTTCCAAGCCATCGGCTCCAAGTTTGGAGCCGTCCTTGGTTCAGATTCCACCTTCTACTTCGGTTCTGGCTGGTACCGATAAGACTATCTCCCCGTCTGCTCCATCAGTATCTCGGAGCCATCGCAGAGCCACAAGAGGCAAAGGTCCCTTTCCTTGGAATCGATTAATTCGGCTCCTCTGTCTCCCCTGCTTCAGAGCGAGCGCAGTCACAGATCTTCTCACTCCTCTCTGTCCTCCAGGCTGTCGGATCACGATGTGGAGAGAGTGGTCAGTAGGTTGCTGAAATTGCAGGCACTTGCCAAGATGTTGTCCAGCCCTCCTCGACAGGTGTCGGCTCCGTCCACTTCTATCGATGTTCCTCCTCCGACTCCATTGAGTTCGGAGACGGAGTTCGTTGGGGTTCGAGTAGTGGAACCATCTGCTCTGATAATGCTATCTCCTTCAGTTCCACCATCTGCTCTGATACCCTCGATGGTGCCATCCATCGAGGGATCAGGGCGCCGGGGCTCCCTCTTCGGCTCTGGGGGATGAGTGACATCGGACCCTTGTCCGATCCCGTTCTCCCTCTCGGAGCTTTGGCGCAGGTGAGCTCGGCTCCTACATCAGCCTTGGAGCAGTCTCCCTCACTGCGGAGAAAGATTCCGATTTCCTTGGAACTGGAGCTTTCTCTGCATCATGGCAGGCATGCCTTCAATGTCATGAGGAGTGTGCTGGCCATTGAGTCAGCTCCACTATCGGCCTCACTGGCTCCGTCCCCTGTAGTGCCTGTGCCAACCTCTGCTCCTCCTCCAGACCCCAAGCGTAGGGAACCGGCACTCCAGGACACCCCATTGGGTGTTTCCTCTTCTTCTGAGGCCTCCCCAGTCATTCAGAGGAGGCCCCTCGTAAGAAAAAGTGCAAGAGGAAGCACATTGACTCCCCTGAGTCTGTCACTTCTGATACAGACTTAGATGATTTGGAAGGGTCCCCGAGATCCCCCTCTGAAGATGTTTCCTTCTCGGACATCCTAGAAATGCATAAGCAGAGGGGGAACTGGAATCCCTTAGCCCCTACCGAGGATAAGTCTGTATTTCTGGATGCATTCGGTTCCCGATCTTCCACTTCCTGGGTTTCTCCACCTTTCGATCCACTTATGGCAGTGGTGGCTCGAAAGGCTTGGTCAGCTCTGGATACAGTGGAACCAACTTCAAGGAGACCAGGCAAGTTCATCTCAGCACCCCATGATAAGCAGTTCCTTACCAAAGGTGTCCCTGTTGATGCCATGGTGGTAGCAGCAGCCACCAAAAAAGAGTTAGCGGAGACCTCTTCGTCTGTCCATCCTCCTAACAAGGAGTCTAGGACTATGGACAGATACGGGAAGCGAATGTTTGCTTCAGTGACCTTCTCTATGAGGTCACTGAACTACTTATGCCATTTTACCCGGCTTCAGAGGGATCTCCTTAAAGCGCTCGGAGATACCCTTCAAGATCCATCAGCTGAGGGGGCTCAAGCTAAAGTAGCTTCCCAGCTAGTGACTCTTAATTCTATAGTCAACTCCTCCACGAGGCTCATTTCCTATGCAGCCGATGGTACAAGTAGAGCCACAGGTACAGGCGTAGCCCTTAGGCATGCATGGATGCGGCTGTGCAATTTTGCAGAACCCTTTCGAGCGTCATTCACCAACACCCCCTTTGATGGTTCCTTTCTTTTTGGACCACAGGTGAAAGACACTTTGACTAGGTGTGAGTAAGAAGGCAAGTCTTTCTCTGCCATAGGAGTCCATTTTTCCACTCCTTCTAGACCATATCCCAAAGGTCAGAAGAGTGGCAAAATGTGGTTCCGAAAATCCCAAGGAGCTTTGCCTGACACACGTAGAGATTTTTCCTCCAGGGGCAGAGGGGAAACAACAGATGCCGCCCTCGTGGCAGAGGGGGTCCGCAGAACCAGGGCGAGTAAGAATCTTTCTCTGATAAGCCCTTTCAGCATCCCTGAAGGGTTGCCCAGCTGCTCACCTCTGGAGGCAGTCGGGGGAAGACTTTCACTGTACCCAAAGGCCTGGCAAAATTTATGCAAGACAAATGTGTATGGTCCATTATATCCGGAGGTTACAAAATTCCCTTCTGTCAACCCCCCTTGCAGTCAAGGAAATCCCAAGTACTGCTATAGTGTAATGGGCAGAGCACTCACTTTGGGAGCAGTTATTCCTGGTTTGATCCTCACGGCAGTAAATTCTATGTAGGGTTGGGAGGTGGCCTAATGGTTAAGGTGTTTGCCTTACAAACACAGGGTGCAGAGTTTGAGTCTCACAAGGGATAATTGGCTAAGCTTAAAATGGCTTGCAAGGGCAGTTAGCTTAGTACTAATCTATGAACCAGTCTATGAACTATGTTCCACCCAATCTGAAGGACCAAGCAGTCATAGAAGTTTCAAAACTGCTAGAAAAAAGTCATCCAAGAAGTCCCGGCAGACCAGCACAGATCCGGAACTTACTCAAGGTTCTTTTTGGTACCAAAAAAGACAGAAGACTGGAGACCAATTCTGGATCTCAGCAAACTAAACAGGTCTGTACAAAGAACAAAGTTTCGGATGGTCACGCTACAGTCCATTCTACCCTTTCTGAGTCAGGACAATTGGATTTGCTCAATAGATCTTCAGGACGCGTACTACCATATCAAGATGGACAGGCGCTCCAGGAGATTTCTTTGCTTCCAGCTGGGAGCCAGTCATTACCAGTTCAGAGCTCTGCCCTTTGGTCCCTCCACAGCCCCCAGGGTGTTCACCAAATGTATGGCAGTGGTCACTGCTCACGTGAGACGTCAAGGATTCCAGGTGTTTCCATATCTAGATGACTGGCTCCTCACTGCTACTACCAGGCATCAACTTCTACAGGCCAGGGAATATACAATCACAATTTGCTCCCACCTAGGCATTACAGTAAGTTTCAAAAATTCTGCCCTGTTACCCAGTCACCTACATAGGAGCAGACCTAAACACAAGGAACATGTTCGCAAGACTACCGCTAGACAGGGTGTCTACAATTCGTCAGCAAGTACAAATTATGATGCAGAGCAAAATAATCCAAGTCAAGTTCGTCCTTCAAACTCTCTGGGTTCCATGGCAGCAGCCATTCTTTTAATCCCACTGGCCTGCTTTCACATGAGGATCCTTCAGTGGCTTCTGTTCATACAGTGGTCTTTCCAACAGCTGTCCATGTCTCACATGATTATGATTACGGAAGCATGCAAAAGGCACCTTTCCTGGTGGATGGTCTCCCCACTAGTGACTCAGGGCAGACCCTTCATTCAGCCCCCTCCGGTAGCCACAGTGACCACAGACACCTTCCTGATGGGGGGGGGGGCATTATCAGGGCAGGACAGTCCAAGGCACTTGGCAGCCTCATGAGTACCATCTGCACATAAACGTCGTAGAAATGAGAGCAGTGCTCCTAGCATTGCAAGCCCTTCAGGACTCTCTTCCTTCTGGGACCATCGCAATTCAAACAGACAACATGTCAGTGGTGTGGTATATCAACAAGCAGGGCAGAACCAGGTCCTACACCCTGTGTCGAGAAGCACTCAGACTGTGGCAGTGGGCGATTTCCTCCCAACGTTTTTTGATTGCGACACACATCCCTGGGAGGTCCAACGTCATAGCGAACAGGCTCAGCAGAGCTATCCTCATGCCTCACAAGTGGACTCTGAATCAGGAAGTTGCAAATCTTATTTTCTGCAAATGGGGACAGCCTTGCTGCGACCTCTCTGCCACTCCCTTCAACAGCAAATGCAGCGACTACTTCTCCCTTCTTCCGCTTCCAGGTCACTCACCCAGAGACGCTCTAGTCCACGATTGGCCTCAGGGACTTCTTTATGCATTTCCTCTGTTTCCCCTGATTCCAAAACTCATGCAGAAAGCAATAACATTGGGTTGCAAAATGATCCTCATTGCCCCCTACTGGCCTCGACAGATATGGTTCCCATTCCTGCACCATTACCTTCTCGATCAGCCTTGGAATCTGGATCCGATTCCAGACCTACTGATTCATCAATCAGGCGGGTTGCATCAATCCCTCCAAACTCTCCAGCTCACAGCTTGGTTGCTCCACTTCCTACCTTAGCCAGGCTTCCCACCATTTCCCCGGTGGTGCATGAGATTATTGTCTCCTCTCACAAGTCCACAACCAGAAAAACTTATGCTAGTAAATGGAAACGTTTTTCTTGTTGGGCAGAGGCTAGGAACGTAGATCCCTTTTCAGCCCCAGTCCACGAAATAATGGAATTCCTAGCACAGCTTTTTCATTCTGGGTCCGCTTCTGCTACAATTAGGGTTCAATTAGCGGCCATTTCTAACTTTCATGTTGGGTTATCAAATTCAAATATTATGTCTCACAAGCTCTGTAAAGCCTTTTTGAGAGGGACCTCTCTCCTTAGGCCTCCAGTGAGAGATCCCCTTCTCCGTGGGACCTTAATTTGGTACTAACTTCCTTAACTCTGCCCCCATTTCAACCAGCAGCGTCCTGCTCCATTAAGTTTCTATCTTGGAAGACACTCTTTCTGGTAGCCATTACTTCAGCCAGACGCGTCTCTGATCTTCAGGCACTATGCGTTTGTCCTCCATATTTGGTTTTCATTAAGAACAGGGTTGCTCTGAGGACTAATTGTTTGTTTCTTCCGAAAGTCTGCTCAGAAAATAATTTGAACCAATCTATAGACCTTCCTGTGTTTTTCCCCTAACCACACCAACAAGGCAGAGTACAAATTACACCAACTGGACGTTCATAGACAATTGCGTTTTTACCTGCACTGTACTAAGGAGATAAGGAAGTCAGACCAACTATTCCTTTCTTATGCTCTAGGCAAACAAGGTCTCACAATTTCCAAGGTAACATTGTCCAGGTGGTTGTCTCACACGATTACCTTCATTTATCAATTAAGACACAGAGTTACCTATTAAACCTAAAGGTCATTCTACTAGGGCCTTGGCCACCTCTGTAGCCTTCCAATCTAGGTTGCCCTTGGATTCTATCTGCGCAGCTGCTACGTGGGCAAATCCTCATACTTTTATTTCTCATTACAAGCTAGATATGGTCTCCAGGAGCAGAGCTGCCTTTGGTTCCACTGTTCTGAAGAGTCTGTTCCAATAAGCCGCCCAGGACTATAGGTGCTAGGGATGCTGTCCCAACCAGCAAGAACGAAGGTGAGATAGACACCTTAACATAAAGAAGTTATGTACCTACCATAATGTTCCATGTTAGTTGTCTTCATCTCGCCTTCTTTCTTGCGTCCCACCCTCCGTCCCCCTGTCCTATTGGACCAAAAGGAATTCTGATTTCAATGGCTGAGTTTTCTCTGGGTTGTTTCCTCTACTGACTTAGAGAATATGACAGGTATGCTCAACCTTTTTATTTGGACAGGTTTATTCTCTGGCTATGTCTGGAGTTAGCCATTTCAAACGAGATCTGGGTAGCTATCGCTAGGCATCATGTGATAAGGGGTAGCCTCGAGCCAGTAAACAGCTCTCGAGCTGTAGAAGATGGCCGAGTCGGAGCGATCCCAACCAGCAAGAAAGAAGGCGAGATGAAGATAACTAACATGGAACGTTATGGTAGGTACATAACTTCTTTTTCCCAGTTGCCTATTTCTTCCTCATCACACCTCCAACATTTGCCGTTTACCTGTGGGAGAAATTCTTTGGAGTCTGCTTGGGGTATAAAATACATATGTAAACACTTCCAGCCAAAGATCATAAATATTCTAGATTTTGTTAATGTAATTTTGTTAATGTCATCTGCAAATAGAGCCAGCTTTTCTTGACTACCATACCAATTATATCCTTGAATTTCTGAGTCCCTTAATCTGATGTTGTTAATCTTCATTCATTCCTTACTGATGGGTATCGGTTCCATCCTCGGAACTAAGTCAGTTGTTATGAGCTCGCACCAGTCAAAAAAAAAACTCTTGAGCTAAGCTTACCCATAGTCCCCTCTCTCTATCACTCCAGATTTCATTTGCCATGTAGATATCAAGATGCGTCAAGCCAGCTATCAGCTAAGTCATTAAGAATTCCTTACTTCTTAAACCTTTTTGATTTTTTTCTGGTTAAACTACAACAATTTAATTTTTTTATTATTATTACTAGAGTTTTGTACCTGTTTGAGTGCCTCTTTCCTTTTTCTTACCAATTTTGGTACTCTTTGTACCATTGCTGGTACAGTCCTTTCTCTTCCTCCATCTTTCTTTACCCCCTGAGGTAATTATCAGTACCATTGCTGGTATTCCCTTTCTCTCTATCTTTCTTAACCCATTGGGTATATCTATTTCCCTTTTTCTTGAGTGTGTGCTCATAGTTGTTTTTGAGTTGTACTGCTGTTTGAGAATCTTGTTCCACTATGTCTGATAAAAAGGGAACAATGGGGTTCAAACAATGCAACCAACGTAGTAGGGAAATGCCAAACTCGGACACCCATCTGTCTTGTGTTTACTGCCTGGGTGTTCCACATTTGTCTGTTCAACCGCTGTGCAACATATGTAAGGGCTTTAGTGCCTGCACTTTAAATGAGAGGAGAAATAAATTAATCCGTAAGGGTCTTCTAAAACTCCCTTTTTGGAGGCTATTTTGGGGTCAGAGGGCTTTACCCCCCTCCTAAAAAGGAATATAAACGAAGGAGCCATTCCATTCCTTCTTCCCCTCATAGTACTGACTCAAAATCTATTGAACCGAAGGCAAAAATCCCGAAATTGTCTCCAATGACCTCAGCACCAGGGCCTCAACCCCCTTCCACGGTGCCATCCTTGGTACCAGGATCTAGCTACCAAGTATGATACTGTCCTCAGCAACGTTGCCTCAAGCCCTAACCATGGTACCAGTCATGACCACTGAATCAGACGTCTTTATTTTCTGCTACAGCTCTGATCTCCCTTTCGTTACAAAAAATAGTTCTCCCATCTCAGGTCACCCCCCTCCCATACATCTTACTGGTCTTGTGACCACGGTGCCGAAAGGTGAAACAGTCCCTCGGACCCAATACTTCCCCACAGCCGATCCCTTTTTTGGGCAACAATGCAGCCCGTTATTGGAGCGACCTGTCGAGAATATCAACCTGCTCCTCCAGGAGCCTTTCGGAATTCGATATGGTGAAACTTTGTGGATCAGCTCCTGGTGGCCAGAGGAATCGAAACTCCTTCCAGACCCTCCCTCCTGCCCGGAGCCAAGGGATTTTCTCCACAGACTCCAACATGTACTCCTCCTTTGACTTCCTTGGAGGTATTGAAGCCCCTGACACCGACGCCTATCCCAGTTCCAGCTTCTTCGGTTCCACTGGTAGACATCACCATGGTTCCAGAGCCTGCCCTTTGTCCATCGACTCACTCAGAGCTGAGCCATCCTCAGGATCGTGACTGGGCTGTTGGCACCATAACCCCTAGCATGGCTTCTATTTTTTCTACAATGGCTTCGGTTGTCTTGGCAGCACCAAGTCCTCTTGGGGGTCCTTTCCTGGGGGTAGTCTTGTCGGGGTTGGGTGTGACTCCAGTTCTGAGGTTATCCTTCTCTGTTCCGGGCTGCTATCCCTCTTTGGGCAGGCCAGCTTTCCAAGTGATGGAGAGGCCCGTTGCCTCAGCAGGTACACAGCTGTCTCCCTCAGCATTGGAGTACCATATATATCCCTCCTGTGGACTGCAGCTGATACAGTCCACCACACTGGGACGTCGAGCACGAGAGCCTCAAGATACCCTACCACAGGGCACCCTTTCTTAGGAGTCCTCTTCAGATGTCCTCGCTAAGGAGGTACCACATAAGAGATCGTACAAGAGGAAGCACGTGGACTCCCCCAAGGAGTCCCTCACTGAAGATAGACAGTCTCACCCCCTGAGGATGTCTTCTTTGGAGACGTACTGGAAATTTTAAAACAGCGGGGAGACTGGAAGCCCACCAACCCCTCCTCTGAGGAGTCTGTATTCTTTCGGGCTTTTCATGCTTGATCCTCTACTTCTGGGTGACCCCGCCTGCAGACAAATTTGTTCAGCTTGTTGTGCAGCAAGCCTGGAAAAGTCCTGACACCATTGAACCAATCCCCCAGAGACCAGACAAAATTCTTTCTCTGCCGAAAGATAGTCCACATTGGTCCAAAGGCCTACTGGTAGATGCTATGGTGGTGGCAACGGCCACTAAGAGCTCGCTGAGGAGAGCCATACTGTCCATCCCCCGAACAGGGAGTCTTGGGCGATTGGCAGGTTAGGGAAGTGAGTGTTTTTGTCGGCCTTTGCCATCCGGTCCTTGCAGGAGCAGTTTCTGATGACTTGCATGACAAAGTTGCTTCACAGCTTGCAACCCTCGGATCTATATCTAACTCGTCCGTGCAGTCAATCTCTCACACTACTGAAGGGGCAACTAGAGCAGCGGGTGCAGGTGTTGTCGTGAGACACCATGCCTGGATGTGCCTATGTGATTTTGGGGACCCTTTTAAGTCTTCCTTTCTCAACGCTCCAGTGGAAGCTTCCTCCCTTTTTGGCCCAAAAGTAAAAGACACATTAGCCAGGTGTGAAAAGGACGGCAAGACCCTGTCTGCTGTTGGCATACATTTTTCCACCCCACCCCCCCAACGATCCTACTCTAGGAATCAGAGGAGTGGAAAGATGTGGCACAAGAAATCTCAGGGTCCTTTCCGTAACACACGAGGCAAGTTTACCCCCTGGGGCAGTGGGGGAAACTCATCTGGAAGACGCCCGCACAGAAGCAGAGGGGGTTCGCGTAATCAGATATCCAGAGATTCCTTTTCTGTACCGCCCTATCTGAAGAGCGGCCCGATTGTTTACCTCTGGAAGCAGTCGGGGGACTGTTTTCTCTGCACCACCTTGCCTGACAATCCATAACCACAAATTCCTGGGTGCAGACAATAATTACCAGGGGTTACCACATCCCCTTCAACCTTTACCCAAAGCTGTAAAGGCAAATCCCGGATGTTCCACCCAGTCAGAGGGACGTAGCAGCACAAGAAATTCAAAAGCTGCTTCAAAAAGAGTCATCCAGACAGTCCCACCAGACCAGATAGAATCCGGTTTTTACTCAACATTCTTTTTAGTGCCCAAAAAGACAGGGGAGTTGAGGCCAATCTTAGACCTCAGCATCCTCAACAAATCTGATGACGGACAAAATTCTGGATGGTCATGGTTCAGTCTATCCTTCTGTTCCTGCAAAAAGATTATTGGATGTGCTCATTAGATCTTCAGGATGCATATTACCACATAAAAATGGAAAAATGCTTCAGATGATTCCTCCGCTTCCAGTTGGGAGCCAATCACTACCAATTCTAAGTGCTGCCCTTTGGTCTCTCTACAGCCCCCAGAGTGTTCACTAAATGCATGGCAGTGGTAACAGCTCACTTGAGACTGCAAGGATTCCAGGTGTTTCCATATTTAGATGATTGGCTCCTTAAAATTCCCACCAAGCATCTACTGATTACAGACTTATGTTACACCCTAAAGCTAGCAAAATACCTAGGGGATCTCAGTAATCAAGGAGAAATGCAAGTTGACTCCTTAAACTCTGGAGTTCATATGGGCAACTTTCAGTACTCGGTGTCGCCTAGTCTCCCTCCCACTTCACAGATTAGAAAGACTAAGGTCTCATCTCCAAATGATACACTCTCAGGATGAAGTTTCACTCTCTCAGGATGATGTTTCAGCTCGGGCAGTCCTTCAACTGCTAGGATCAATGGCAGCATCAATTACAATAGTTCCCCTGGCAAGAATACACATGAGGCTCCTACAGTGGCATCTACTAATACAGTGGTCTCTCCCTTTTTAATTTCTCCAAATCTTTTGGGTTTCTAATACCATGACTGGAATGGACCCCATTCCTAAGTCAAAGTATGATTAAAGTTCATGAAATTAGTATTGTTTCACTCTTTTATGTCAGCCAAAAGTGTTCTTCGCAGCACCCACAATGTTCCCAGTAATGACTCCTGCTGTAATTCATACGGAGTTGTGTACTGGCAACGTATCTAAATAAGGTTTTAGACTCCCCTTTTTTTTTAATACGACCTGTTGCTCCTACTGCTATTGAAAGTATTTGGGTATCTTTCTTCCACATTCCTCTCATTTCTGCTGCAAATCCTGATATTTTGTGTGTCTGTGTGCGCAGGACACCGTGGAGTCAGTGGGTGTGGTGATTTCAATGATAAATGCTACTTTTGTCTTCCTTTCCTGGAGCACTGTATCCGGTTTTCTAGCATCTATCTTTTGAACTGTTGGCAATGGGTGATCCCATGTGATGTAGACTTTGTCTCCTTTGATTCATCTGATGTCCTTTCAGATCTGTGTAACAAATTGATGCAAACAAGATTTACTCTGGTGGATGAAGCCAGAAAAAGACCTATGGAAACGTCCTTTCTCCTCCTCTCAGTTCAAGGCCATAGTGACCATAGAGATTTCTCTGATTGGGTGGGGGCACTTCCAGGGAAAGATGGTCCAAAGCACTTGGTCCCCAGTAGAGGCCGATCTGCATATCAGTGTTCTAGAACTGAGGGCAGTGCTTCTAGCATTGTAAGCATTTCAGTCTGTCCTGCCATCAAGAACAGTTGCTATCCAGTCAGACAACATGTCCGTAGTCTGGTATATCAACAAATGGGGGAACCAAGTCCTACCCATTGTGTCGGGAAGCCATGCGAATTTGGCATTGGGCAGTATGTTCCAACTACTTTCTGATAGGAATGCACATTCCCGGGGATTCCAACGTGATTGTAGACAAACTGAGCAGATGTATTATCCTGCCTCATGAGTGGTCCCTCAATCCTGTCATAACGGCAAAGATCTTCAGTCGCTGGGGTCAGCCTTGCTGTGATCTTTTCACATCCCCCCGCAGACCACAAATGCAGCAGCTGCTTTGCCATAATTCCCCCGCAAGTGGAGTCCCTGAGGGACACGCTGGTACATGATTGGAACAACGGGACCTCTTTATGCTTATCCTCACCTTCCTCAGATACCACAATTCGTAAAGAAAGCCCTTTGGTTGAGAAGCAAAATATTCCTCATTGCACCCTGTTAGCCCTGACAAGTTTGGTTCCCATTCCTTTGGCCTCACCTAGTACACCAACCATGGATTTTGGATCCAGTTCCGGAATTGCTGTTGCACCCACAAGGGTTGATGCATCCAAACATATTGAGTCTCAAGCTGACAGCTTGGTTTCTCCACTTCCAGTAATTGCCAGGCAAAATAACCTATCCTCCCCTGTATGTGACATTCTTCTGGCTTCTCATAAACCATCCACCAGGAAACTTTACCTCAGCAAGTGGAAAAGATGAATAATTTGGTTTCATGAGAAGGGAATAGACCCTGTTTCAGCTCCACTGGATTTGATACTGGATTATTTATCAAATCTCCTCCATTCAGGAGTGGCAGCCTCAACTATTTGAGTTCACCTAGCTGCTATCTCTAACTTGCATAATGGTTTCCAGGACTCGTCCTTGATTTCTCACCATCTCTGTAAAACCTTTTTGAAAGGTGTCACCCACATTAGACGCCCCCCTTCAAAGATCCAATCAAACCATGGAATTTAACACTAGTCCTACAATCCTTGACTCATCCCCCTTTTGAACCTGCTGCAATTTGTGCTATGAAATTCTCATCTTGGAAAACTTTATTCTTGTTAGTTATTACTTCAGCAAGGTGAGTATCTGAAATACAGGCTTTGTGCATAAAATGTCCTTACATGGTTTTCCACAAAGACAGCGCATCACTCCAGACTAATCCCACCTTCTTAGCCAAAGTTATTTCCGATTTGACTATTAATCAAACAATAGACCTGCCAGTTTTTTTTCCATATTTTTTTAACAGAGAGGAATATTCAGTACATTTACTTGATGTACATAGACAATTGTGATTCTACTTGGACAGGACTAAATTATTACGAAAATCTGACCAATTATTCATATCATTCTCAGGACCAAAACTGGAAAAATCTGTTTCCAAAGTGACTCTATCCAAATGGTTGAGAGATTGCATTGGCTTTATTTACCAACAAAACAAAGCTCTTCTGCCTTACAAGGTCAAAGCGCATTCAACCAGATCAGTCGCAACATCTGTTGCCTTCCATTTAAGAGCTTCCATGGATGACATTTGTGCACCATCTATATGGTCCACTCCTCATACTTTTATCACTCATTGTAAATTGGATTTGGTCTCCAGGGGGAGAGCCTCCTTTGGTTCAGTGGTGCACAGGAATATCCTTCCATAGGGCCTCCCAGGAAATAAAGTAGCTAGGGACTCTGTCCCATCAGTAAGGAATGAATGAAGATTAACAACATCAGATAAAACGTTATATTCTTACCATAATGTTCCATCTGTGTTGTTGATCTATATTCATTCATTGCATCCCTCCCACCAACCCTCTCCGAAAGATTCCTGGAGGTTCGGATTTGATCCTACTTTATGATAAGGTATTTGCTCAGATAAAGCCTCTGCTTTCTATCCTTTTTCTTATGGGCAAACTCAATCTGAGGTGATAGAGAGAGGGGCACTATAGGTAAGTTTAGCTTGAGAGTATTTTTTTGGCTGGAGCAAGCTTGTTATAACGCCCAACTCTGTTCTGAGGACGGAACTGATACCCATCAGTAATGAATGAATGAGTGAAGATCAACAACACGGATGGAATGTCACAGTAAGAATATAACCTCGTTTTTTTCTTTGCCAGTGGTTCTAAATGTAATGCAAATAACAAAGGGGAAAGAGAGCAACCCTGCCTGGTTCCTGTGCACAAGCAGAGATGATCAGATATGACCCTACCCACTTTAATTTTCACCTCCAATCATTCATATATCCTCCTAATCAGCCTTATAATTTTATCAGGAAATGCAAATGCTTCCATTGCTCTGCTCATAAAATCCCATCTTACTCTGTGAAATGCTTTCTCTGCATCAAGATTCACAGCAACAGTTGTATTTTCTTACATTTTGCTTCCCTCTGGATCATCACTGTTATGTTTATGTTGTCAAAGGTTTCCCTCCCCTTCACAAAACCACATTGATACCTACAGTCTTTAATTTTGGCATTACGTTTGCCATTCTTTTAACCATTAATCAAATTTTCTTCTCCAATCACTGGTTATGCAAATGTTGTTTTAAAATATTTAATCTATAAATGTTAAATCAAATTATAGACATAAACACTTAGTATTGAAATAAGCCTGTATGAAGCTGTGTCTGATGGATCTTTTACCCTATTTAGGTATTATAGCTACTACCACTTTTTTCCATGAAGAAGTGTTAAACAAAACCTTCCAGATCTTTATCAGGTTTTTTCCCTCCTAGCTTCCACCTTCCACAGGAATACCATGCATTTCTGGGGACTTTCCTGTAGATTGGTTATATATCACCATTTTTTATCTCCTCTCCTCATATCCTACTAGTAACTGAACCTCTTCGCCTTCTAACCGTGCCATATGTAATTCTTCCGTAAACATTTCCATTTGTATCTTTTCTTGATTTCTGTATTTCTCTACTTTATACAGACTGTCAAAGAATTTCAGACATGTTTTTAATACTTCTACAGAATCACTTATCTTCTTGTTACAGGCTCCCCAAGCTTGGTGATGGCCCTTTCTACTGTCTGTTGCCTGAGTCGTGGTAAAAGTTTTTGTGCTGTAGAGTTATTACCGAAAAAACAGTTGCTTAACAGCAGTCTTTCTAAACTTGTGCATATTATTGGGGGTAATACCTTATTTTCTGTTTAGCATTCTGTAGTTGCTCTTCTTCTGTGATATCCCCCTATTTTGCAATACTTCTATTTGTCAGTCCCTCAAATTAATATGTTACCCACTATCCAGCTACATTTTCTGAAGAAGTTTCTATCTTTCCTAATAGATCCTGATTAATTTCCACTACCCATTCCTTAAATTCCTCTTTTCAACAGATAGGTGGGAAAGTGCCAGTGTCATTTTTATTTCGTTGCCCTGTATTTTTATTTTAGTTATTATTGGTGCATGATCCAAAATAGTTATTGGGTGCATATTCCCCCAGACACATATTCACTGTTGCAAATTATATTCCATTCCCCACCTATAAGTAATATTCTTTGTTGAAAGCTGGTTATTTCTCCGAGAATTTTCTTAATCTCCATTATAGCAGTTTTTGGTGGAATATAAATACATGCCAATGTAATCCTCCACCCTTGCCAGTAGCCTCTTAGCACTACAAATCTACCATTATTGCCATTTTTACTCTTCTGTTACTATTGGAGCCCTTTTGCAATTAATGTAAGTACTCTTTTTCTTTTCCCCTTGTATTCCGCTGAATAACAGTCCTGAAAACCTTTCTTTATCAAATTTACATGTTCAGTTCTTTCCACGTACGTCTCCTGTAGCATAGCTATTTGCACTCTACATTTTTAAATATAGTTCACTACTCTTTGTTTTTTGTATTTATCTGTAAGACCATTAACTGGAAAGAATCATGTTCTTTAGGGATTATTATTCCCACGTTTTATGTATAACAGCTTTTTTGTTAAATGTCTAGGTCTAGCTATTGTGTTACTCTCTATTGGAGGGTGGCCTAATGGTTAAGGTGTTTGCCTTATAAACACAAGGTGTTGGGTTTGAATCTCACAAGGGATAATTGGCTAGGCTTAAAATGGCTCGCAAGGGTAGTTAGCCTAGTACTAATCTATGAACCTATGCATGCACTGTTTGACAGATTAATCTTTTATACAATTGTTTCTTTTCATCTCCATTTGAGGCTACATTGCATATTGCAGAACTTTTTGTTTTATTGAAAACCCTCAAACAAAAATACACACACATACCCACTCACCCAGCACCCCCCTAAAACCTACTAACTTAATAACAACACACAAAACTATATACATCTTTAAAAATTGAAAGCTTACCCTCCCAATAGGAACAACATTTCCAAACTGACAGCCCTCCACACACACGGACACAGTTGAGCTAAACAGAAATAAAGTGTATCCATGCTAAGATGCATTGGTAGAGCCTGTAATTCTATTAAGTGCTGTCTGGTTTTGCCTTATCTTTATAGCTCTCCCAGCTGGGAAAACATTTGAATGCTTTCAGAAAACATATTCTCCAGGCCATTTCTCTTTCTCATATTGTCTGCTAGTGACATGCAAACCAGATACAGGACTGTTTACTAGAAAAAAGACCTTATAATAATCAATATTCTTTTTCATTTTCTTGCTTTCTGTTAAATCTTGTTACTATGTAAAGCCAGTGGCATTAACCCAGTCATTCCCGTATGCAAAAATGAGAAAAAGCTCACAAAGTTTTTCATTTGTAATGCTCTTTTAACCAGATGTTTTTTTTTTGTTAGCATTGCAGTGCCTGCCTTTCTTTAAACTGAACAAGGAGAAAGAGAGAAGGGAGAAAGAAGCACCTGTTTATATTATTATCCCCATTTCACTTGAAAAATAACTGAAAAAATTACTCTGTAACATGCAGAGAAAATAATTTACCACTTAATACTGTTAAGAAAAAAAATGTTTTACTTACAGTTAATTCTGTCCCTCCTCTTCCTCTCTTCTAAGTATTTTTCCAAACATTAATGACATGAAGTAGGCATATGCTTTAGAGTCCCCTACAAGTTTAACAAAGTCCAAACAAATCCAATATTTCCAGATGTTCTTGTTCTGTCCTGTTGCACAAATATAATTATTGCTTTGTAAAAGCACATTTGTCAATTTCCAAGTTACTGATTTTAGTCTCCAACCATTAATGACATGAAGTAGAGCATATGCTTTAGAGTCCCCTATAAGTTTAACAAAGACCAAAAAAGTCCACTATTTCCAGATTCTATTGTTGTATTCTCAAACCCTGCCTCTGCTTAATTTCCAGTGCACTCTTGATTCTTCTAGTCAACTCATGCTTTTTCCCCCTCCCAAGCATTTTCCATTGAAATGCTGGGAAAGGTTTCACTGGCACAATCTATCTGTGGTCTTTATTACCAGAAGAACAAGAAACAGAAAATTTTTGTTGGACACATTTTTGTATTTCTTCCTTAGCACGTAATTCATCAAAAAATCTTTTTGTTCCTCTAGGAAAAATATTTTTAAGATAGTTGGGTACAGCAGTTTGAATCTCACATCTGCTTCTTGACATTCCCCTATATAAATGTATACATTTATTCCACTTCTGCCTGATGTACAATGAGTAATCATTCTCCACAAACACTCTACTGTCTCCCACTTTTAATACTTTGTCCTTCTGCCATAGTTGTAAGAATCAACTCCTTCTGCTGGTAAGATTGCATTTTTACTATTAAAGGTCTAGGTTGTTTTCTCATAGCCAGGTTTGGAGTGTACACACAATGTACCTTTTTAATTAACAATTCCTGTTGTGGAATACCAATCCAGTTGCTTATTTTTGCTTTCATGAAGTTAATGCAGTCTGTTTCTTCCAGCTTCTTGGGTACAGCAGAAACTATGGTTTTCTCTATGTGCTCTTTCCTCTAATTCTTTTATTTTTTGAAACATCTCTTCTTGTGCAGTCTCCATATTCAACCAGCCTTTTCTTCATTTCACCCTCCGAGTTTTGCAGTTTTATCTTCTCATCTGAGTATCTGTTTAAAGCTTCTTCCATTATTTTATATTTCATCAGGGTTTTGTTTATTTTAGTCAGGTCTGTATGCAATTGTTTTATACTTTCCTCAACGTTACTGGAAGTCGTGTCTGAAGCCTGCACTTCCTTCTGCTGAACAACTACAGTACTTTTCCCAGCCAGTGTTTTTTCATCAACTTTTGTAGCTAATTGTAGCTAATTTTCCTTCAGGCCCTCTGCATTTTTTTCCTGGTATCCAGGCAGTGCACTTACTAACCAGTTACTGAAATTTACTAAGAAATCCAGATCCACTGCCTTTCTCTGCTACATTTCTGTTTTCACATTGGGAGAGCCAGAATTATGCTGTTACTTAATGTGCAGCCATCTTGGAAGATCCTCAGATGTCCACTTTTGATGAAATCAATGAATAAATGCAAAAAATGCACAATTAATATACCTTAGTTTGTTGCCAACAGATGTATACAATGCGATCCATTACAACTTCCACCATGTGCACTTGCGCACACATGCACAAATGTCTGTAGAATGAGAGCTGCTTTACTGACTGTATTCATGTCACATAACTTATTTAAACCAGTTGATCTGGTAGACCTTAAACCTTTTCTGTGTGAGTGGGGGAGCAAATCTTGCTGTACCCCCTTGTCATTTTGTGTGCTTCATAGTTCTGTATTTAACCTTTCTAGGGTGGATAATCTTTTTATTATTATACCTTTCATTCCTAACATTAATTTTCACTTGCTTATGTTCTTTCTGCAGTGTGTTTGCTTTTCCCTTGACTTTGTTGTAAAGGAACATACCCATTCGGTGTACACTGTAGAGTAGAACTAGCATCTTCCTTACTTTATATGCATCTTATCCTTCCACCACTTTTCTTCATTCTTCATGTACTCCCTCATAACTGCTACATTCTTTTCATTCATGTATACTCATATGGTGGAGTAATGGGTTAACCTAGATGCTTTTTTTTAAAAATTCGTGTTCCAGCATAATTTTTCTGTAACCATCCCACCCCTTAACTGTTTTGAGAAAGTGATAGTCCTGCCAGCTCCCTCATTTTCAGAATTAAATTGCTCATGCTTTGGGGACACATCCCCATTCAGTGAAATCCGCAAGCAATTTTCCAGCAATTCTGTTTGTTTGGGGGACTGAAACTTCCCATCGTTCCACTCTGCCTAATTCTAAAGGGGAGAAAGGGTTGGGCAGTAGCACCCTGTTAAGTCTTGAAGTGACACTCAATATGAACTTCTTATGTTTCAAGGGGCAGGTAAGTATAGGGATGGGCCTATATTCCTGTCATTCTTTAGTACTTGTATAAGTGAAACAGTAACTGTACTGAAATGTATTCATTGTATCTAAGTTAATGGTAGTCATAAGGCAGTGAAACTTGGGCTTTGGTCTGCCTTCTGTTGATGTCCTTTTGGAAGTACTGCCCCCACAGTCTGCTCTGCATCTTGTATTTAGCCATACCTAAAAATGTGAATGAATAAAGAAGAAATGCAGACATTCTTGCTTGTCAGTCTAGCTGACCATTCTTCTGCAAGACCTGAGGGTAATTTCCTTAAACTGTAAACCTATCAGCTTAAATCAGCGAATGAGGTTGGTTTCCTTAAACTGAAAACCTACCAGCTTAAATCAGAGAATGAGGTTGGTTTCCTTAAACTGAAAACCTACCAGTTTAATCAGAGAATGCCCGCTTGCTTGTTTTTTTTTTTATGAAAGAAGGGAGGTAATATCTGACTGCATTCACACACTATTCAGTTAAATTCTTATTGACTAAGTTGTGTTGCTTCTTTGTACAGATATTTATTGATGAGTATCAAACACTGTTCTGCCTGAACTAAATAATCTGCTTTCTCCCAGAAGTGTGAATCAGACAGCATGTCACTTATGTTTAGTAAAATGGTATAACAATAACTGAAGCATTTATTCCATAAGCCTTTGTATCTTATTTACTATACTGATGAAGCACACATCTTGTGTACCTCATGAATACTATTCAGATGATGTTCTGGACAGTTTTCAAACATAGCAACATGGGAACTTTGTGAAGGTATAAGATTCCAGAGAATAGTTTAAGGAGCTAAGCAGATACTTCTTTAGCTGATTGGTTGCGTGTATGCTAACATCAGGCATTTGTCTTTCCCTCTTGGTTCCTCTGAGAGCGTGCAGTCAGTGGCATAGAGAAGTACTAAGGAATTTGCAGGAGAAAGTTATGATCTTGCTGCTTGTGGAAGAGAAAGCCATGACCACATGATCAGAGACACTACTCCTATATAAACTAAATTATATTGTGGAATGTTACCTTGAGATTTATGGGACCATGTCAGGAAAGGCAATGATGAGGGAAGATTGCAGGTTATGGAAACAAGTCATACACAGGAGTTTACTAATTTGACATTTGATTACTGGAGAAGTCTGACTGGGCAAGTTCCATTTTCAGTAGAGGCCAGAGAAGAAAAGTTCCATAGAACATACTATAATATGAATGCATATGAATATGAAAACATACGAGTTGTAGCAGAAATCACAGTAAATTGTACACATTTCAAGTTTGGCTTGCACAACTGAGGAATTCAGCAGCCTTGGTTATGCTTGTCTAATAATTACAGTAAAGCAAGCAAAATATTTTGTGAGTGTATGTGGGCTGTAGGCTTGAGAGAACAGCTTTCCTCACTGCAGGTTGCTGTAGGTGCACATTACAGATCCCATAGTAGGTGCGAATGAGTTGACTTTGTTTGATGTATTAGCTCAAGGCCTACTTTAGCATTTTCAAAGATCATCTGTTGATGTACTGCTGCCTCACTTCAAATAGCACAGTAGGTTGCATGGCATGCTCCTTATGTAGTGAGGCTTTCCCTAATAGCCATGGTGTGAAACTGCATTCACACACATTGGGAGTGGTCTATCCCATAGAAAAGATCAGACAAAGGCCTCTGATATTTGCCTACAGCTGAATCTCATTCATACAATAAATTGTTACAGCAATGATCCCACTGTTTGAATGTCTTATGTTATGCTTAGTACACTCATACATTTATATTTTGGGCACCTCTGATAAGAAAGTACAAAAATGCATTTGGTTTCATATTTTACTTTATGCACATTTTACAGAATTTGACTCCATTTTAGGCTGAACTGTTCTGCCTGTCAAGGCAGTGCAACATCCCTTGTCAAAAAGTGGAAAGATGGTTCAGACGTCGGAGAAACCAGGACCGTCCTGGCATTACAAAGAAGTTCTGTGAAGCAAGGTAAGTAGTGTAGCTAAGTCAGAGATGAAGTGAAACAAACTAGTCTAAAACATACTGCTATTTCTTTTCTCTGAACATTCAGTTTGTGAAACATGAAGAGGAGCTTTTAGTCATCTTAATGGTGGCCTTGCCTTAAAATGTTGGCAGGGAAAGGAGCAAAGGAGTAGGTATCGATCTTCTAAAATTTATTTACCTAAAAGTAAACGTCTGTATGATGACTGTAAATTCATGCCTTTAATTAATCACCTTTGTTTGCTTTTGGTTTACTCAAACGCTTACTCGATGACTCCCTTATCTGCATCCAGGACTATTATAAACACTGATGCACTGGTCTTGAAATGACAGATACCAATATTGAGGTTGGTTTCTTAGCCAAATAACAGCATGTGTTTTGTAGTGAATTCATTTTTCCTTAAAATAATATTCTCTTGAATTGGAAGCATTAGAATTTGAGCATTTATCAAATGGATCAGTAGTCAGGTCTTCTGAACTAGTTTTATTTCCAGTCACTGTCTGGTTTTTTTTTTCCCATTTACTATAAACTGGGAGAACAGGGTCAGGTCACCTCCGTACTGTATTTTAATTTGTTGTATTGGCAAGTCACTACAGGTACTGTGTGAAACTGTTGTGGAATGTTCGTTAACTCCAAAAAGTAGAAGGTTCACTGAGACAGCAGCAGTTCACATGAATATTCCTAGCACTGCTTGCTAAGAAGTCTTCCTATAAGTTACAACCAGAGACTGTTAATCAGCATCACTGCTTATGGTGATGGTTCAAGGTTGCTTATGACTGGGCTGTCTTCTGAACTTTTTCTGACATCTTTCGTTTACATTACCTCTGCAACATTTGAAGTAGTTAACACTATTTTGCTTGGTGATGTCACTGTGGTGCCAGTTATCCTTAATGATTTTAGCTTGTTCTTGTACATATTTCATTGGTTGTGAAATATATTCGATCCTGTGTTGCCCCCTTCCCATGGATAATTGCGTATATTGTCAGCCACTGTAGTTAGCATGTGCATATAAGTTGCTGAGCATGTGCAAGATCAGTGCCATTTTGTATAGTCAGCCAGAGTGAATGCAGGCATGAACTGAGTTGCACATGCAAATGTGTCTGAAGTAGAGTCAGTCAGTCGGCTTAAATATATGTTCCAATTACAGCTCCTGATGTGTTTATGTACAATAAACAACTTGAACCCATCGCAGTGCCTTGGTGTCTCATTTCAGTACAAGAGACATGCAACAGCCCCCCCCCCCTTAAATCTGTCTTGTCTTGTTGGGTTATCCACCTTGAGGCAGATCTGAGCTGGCAACTTTTTTTCCATCAGAACTTTGCCTGCAATCTCCTTTTGTCGTAATGCTAAGTGAGGAATACAATCTGCAGACTATTGCATGCCTAGACAATAACCAGACAGTGACCAAAGGTGAGAATCCAACCCTGTGCCTTGTAACTGTGAGGTAAACTCCTTAACCCTTGTGCTAACCCCCAAACCCTTCTCTGAGTCAGAGAGCATTGTTGGATCGCAATAATAAGTTGATTATTAAGGTTATTCTCCCTGTAAGAGCAGAAGATTTGACTTTACC
Source organism: Protopterus annectens (assembly GCF_019279795.1). Taxonomy (NCBI): domain Eukaryota; kingdom Metazoa; phylum Chordata; order Ceratodontiformes; family Protopteridae; genus Protopterus; species Protopterus annectens. The sequence continues at coordinate 50,900,327 of NC_056747.1, read as the reverse complement.
TTCTATTTCTGAACAACCCAGAAGAGCTGATAAACATGTTTCTAAGCATTCAAAAAGAGACTATGAAAATTGTAACACCAGACCGAGTAAAGAAAAAGACCAGCCTGTGAAAAGAGTTACCTTGAAGCATATGATTGCTAAATCCTCTACATCATGTCCTTCCATTCAGATAACTTGTTCTACAATTGCCTTGAGACCTTCGACTCCTGTGCGTATGATCTCTAAGCCGATAGTTACCATGGACTGCTCTCAAAAGACTGTGCTTATCCCCTGGGTCATGGTCCTCCCAAAGATCTCGGCCTCAGATCTGACTGAATTTATGATGTCACTGAGACATTCTCCTGATATCCTGTTCTGTGTCATCTGCTACAAAGTCCGCTTTGGAGATTTTTGAGAGGATTTTGCCCAGATCCACGGTGGTACAGCGGGTAGCATTGTTACCTCACAGCAAGAGGTTCTCCTGTTCGATTCTTAGCTGGAGTGCCTTCTGTGCGGAGTCTGCATGTCCTCCCCGCAATCGAGTGGCCTAAGAAAGACATGCATGAATGGGTGTGCCTTAGCTGAAGGTTAGGTGTCAGGCTGGCAACTTGGTACCATAAAAAAAAAATCGACTGCCAGTCATTAGCGGACCAGAGTTCCGCTGTGGCGACCCCTAACCGGGAAAAGCCGAAAAGACAAACAACATGGATAGGCAAGGAAATGAATAAAATGTTTTGGCTCCATCTGGATCTCCCACTTCATCTGCAACCTTATGCTGTCATCATCCATCCCTAGGACAGTGCAGTCTTAAAGGCCTCTATCCTTTTGTACAAGAGAATAAGAATACTTCTGACACTTCAGATGATTGCCCTTGCCCCGAAGAGCATAAGAAGTGCAAGTTCAAGAAGAGGCACATGGATTCTCCACAGGAATTTCTCACTGAAGACATGGACCACAGTGAAGCTGAAGATTCACCACATACTCCCTCCCCCTCGCCAGGAGGGTGAGCTCATTACACTATGTAGAGAGATGAGTGTAACTGGCACACTGACAACTCTTCCCCAGATGAAGTCTTTTACAGACTTTTTGGACTGGCCATTCTACTTCTGGGTGTTCCTTTCTGCTGACCACTTGATCGGTGTAGTGTTGCAGGGGCATGATGGAACAAAGATTTGTTAGAACAAATACAGAGAAAACCTGATAAAATGTTACTGTTACCTAGGGATCACACACATTGGAGCAAAGACCTTCTTTTGAACTCCATTATGTTTGCAGCAGTCACAAGAAATTAATTATCAGATGATAGTTCCATGGTCGATCCACCTAATATAGAATCTAGGGCCTTAGATCAGTTTAGGAACCGAGTGTACTTCCAGGGAACTTTTTCCTTGAATGCTTAAATACATTTCATATATTGTCATGTTTCTGAGGGAACTAGCAGGTCAGGCATTGGAGTCCCTCCAAAGGCCACCAATGACGGACTTTAGAAAGAATCTGGATACCCATATTTCAGTTATACTGTGTGTATCACAAGCTCTGCTGTAGATACTCATTTTTAATGCAGCAGATAGTGCAGTAAGGACAGCAGACGCTGGCATTGCTAGTCATAGTCATGCCTGGCTGAGACTTTGTGGCTTTGTAAACAACTTTAAAGTATCCTTCATTTTTTGTTATTAAAGTTAAGGATACCCTGACAAAGAGTGAACAGAAGAGAAACATCTCTGTTGGAGTAGTTTTTCTACCCCAAATAACCATTTTCTAAGAATCAAAAAGTGGGAAACTACTTTGGTTCAAGAAATCTCAGCACTTTTCCTTTAACTCTTCTTCAGTTAGGCAGAGGGGGATACTGTAGTGGACAGCACCCCAGAGACAGAGGTGGTCTGCAGATCAAAAGGTTTAGAAGTTTATTTTTCAAAACACCCTTCCAGTGCTCCTAAAAGATTACCTGCCTACTCTGGAGGCAGTTAGGGACACTTTTATCTTCACTTTCAAAATTACATGGCCATCGCACAAGATTCGTGGATGGAGAATCTTATCCAGGTGGTACGTTATCCCTTTTCATTCTGATATCACCTTGTCTTGCATTTCACCCAGCCAAAAAGGAGAGACAGCTCAAAAAATTCTTGTCTGATACACAAATAAAGTTATCCAAGAGGTCCTACCAGACCAGTAAGGATCTGGAGTCTGTTCAAGATTATTTTTAGTTCCCATAAAGAACAAGGAGCTTTGGTGCATCTCAGTTACCTGTACTTTCATTTTGTAAAGAGAAATTTCTGGATGGTCATGGTGCAGTCCATTATTCCTGTCCCCTTTAATTTCCTGTAGTATTTTGGTTTTCTGATACCTTGATAGGAAGGGACCCCATTCCTAAGTTAGGTTACAGTTAGAGTTCATGAAATTACTATTGTTTTAGTCATTGTTAGCCAAGAGTGCTTTTCTCAGTTACTGCAATGTACCCAAAACTGCCACCTTCTGTAATTCATATGAGGTTACATGTATTGGTAACATATCTAAGTGTGACTGTTTTTTATTAGACCCATTGTTCCTTCTGTAATTGAAACTGTTTGGGTGTCTTTCTTCCACATTGTTTATATTTCTGCCTGCAAATCCTGGTATTTATGACTTTGTGTCTGTGTACTTAAAACACAATAATCACAGAGTATAGCAATTTCAGTGATCAGTCCTGTTTTTGTCTTTTTTTCATGACTACTTTTTTTTTTTTTGAACAATTGTTAATGGATGATCCCATGTGATATAAACTTCATCATTCTTTTGGTTCATTTCCAGTACTTCTCAGCTACTTCTGTATTTACACAATCCCCCAATGCAACAGCCCTGCCGCCTTATTCTGCCTTTCAGTTTACATACCCTCTGCCATGAATGCATCTCACACAGCAACATATGTGACTGTTTCCAGTTTTTTATATACAGAACCTCCATTTGTTTGTTTCTCCCACATGTTCACAGTGGACTTGCAGATCTATACATGTAATCAGTTTTGAAGAGGCTTATGTCTATTTCAGAGCAATGGATATATAATCTTGGTATACACTGTTTTTATATATCATTTGATAAGCATGAAACATAGTTCTTGTTTTCCTGTCCTATTCATCCAATACTTTTTGGGGCCAGTCGATCACCCCAGAACTGTAAGAGCAAACTGATTTATAGCATGGACTTGAAAACTGATGTTGAAGACTGCCTTTGCATCTAGGAATAATCTTGTAAAATGTTCTTTACTGAGCTTTATTCACCTTTTTTGTGTTTTATTGTCAGTCATGCATCTTTTCCCAAACACTTGTCCTTGATCAAGTCCCTTTATATCACATTCTTGTCTTAGGCTAATATTTTCTTGGTGCTGTGGCTTTCCTGTTTTAAATGGTTTTGCACATTTATCAAGACCAAATACCATTCATAGATCATCTGAGAAAGTTTTAACCATTTGTATTTGTGCTTTCAGCTCCTTATCTGATAAATTATAAAATTGTAAGTCATCCGCAAAAAAGTAGATGGGAAATCTTTAAATAAGGTTGATTTCTGGGAACCAACTTGTAACCATAGCCTAATCTGTTTAGTAAACATCTTAATGGAGTAAGAGCAAGACAAAATAGCAGCGCTGGCAAATAATCACTGTAGAATAAATCTCTCTGAATTTTAATCCCTGGGATAATAATCATGGCTCATCTGTGGGATACGTTTGCCACTGTTTCGTGGTCACTGTAATGTAACTGATCAGTATCAGGTGCACCTTGTGCATCTGTAAGCACTCCTTTATCTGTGAATGCAGGATGCTGTTAAATGCCTTTTTTGTAATTCATTCATGCCATTCTTAAATTCATCCTTCTTTTAAACTACTCTGTCATGGATGTATTTAGCAGTAAATGCACCTTTGGTCCACGTGAGTTTCTTTTGTTACCACTCTGTAAAGATGTTAATGCTTTTAGCCAGAAGTTAGGTAGTCTGTCTGGGCCTGTTTTTTATTTATTTATTTATTTTACACTTGTTAACTGGGGGTGTCTGAGTCAGAAAGGCCCTTTTTCAGCAGAGGCCCAGGGAGAAAAGCTCCACAAAGAAAAATTACGTATACATAGTTATTTAGACATGATCAGTATACACACAAATTACAAAAGACATGTTTTTACAGTGGTATGCAGCACATCAACAGTTACAGTGGAGATAACAAACAAAAAAATATTAATTTAAAATAATAGATTTGTGGTGTACACCTGAAATTTGGAACATAGGTAGAATACATACATAGTAAGCAGGTACAGTACATACATTGTAGATTAGCCAGTTTTTGTGAGTAAGATTGAAAACTATTATCAAGTACTTAAGATTTGGTATGTATACCTTATCCGCTTTCACTAGCCTGGGGAGCAGTCATGGCACTGCCAACTTTGCTTGAGATGTTGCCTGATGAGGTCTTTAAAGGAGGCTTTGGAGGATGTGTTTTGAATACTAGTGGGGACAGAGTTCCATTTTATAGCCACTGAACTACTATATAGTGCATCTCCAAAGCTATTGTAGCTGTTGGTAACTTCTAGTAGTAGTTTGCTTGATGATCTAAGAGGCCTTTTGACTGAGTGATGTTGTACTAAGTTTTTGAGGGCAGGACACTTATTGGGGAGGTAATAGATAGAATGACAGAGGCAGAGCTGATTGAAGGTTAGGAGGTTGGGCAGTTCAAGCCAGTGGAGCTGTCTCAAAGCAGTACAGTGATGAGTTCTATATGAGCAATTTGCAGCAAAGCGGGCAATTCTGTTACAGCAGGCTTCCATTTTGCTTAGTTTAGTTTTGTTGAGATTAGTCAGAATGGGAGATGCATAGAGTTGGGTGGATAGAAGTTGGGAGTAAGCAATGGCTGATCTTGTGTTGTTGGTAAGAAATGGTTTGATACAGTAGAGTGATCCCAGTTTGGCATGTACTTTTTTAATAGTTAAGTTGAGATGACTATCAAATTTTAGGTGGGAGTCTATGGTTATTCCCAATAGCTTAGCCTGTGCCACTGGAGCGATTGGAGTAGCATTTGTGGAGGAGATAGTGAATTGACTGTTATCAGTGTTTTTGTTAGAACTGGTTATAATCATAAGCTGAGTTTTCTTTGGATTGAAGATAAGTTGGGCTTTGGTAAAGTAGTTTTCAATGTCAGAGAATGCTAGTTGAGTTGTTTTCAGGAGGGTGGGAATGTTTTGTGCAGCACAGATTAAGGTAGTGTCATCTGCTTACTGAATGATAGATGCATGCTGTGTGGAAGTATGGAGGTCATTTGTGAAGACTGTGACTAGTAGTGGTCCTAAGATAGAACCCTGTGGGACTCCTATAGTTATGGGCAACTGAGGAGAGAGAGAATTTTCCCATTTCACAGCTTCGTACCTGTCAGTTAAGTAGCTTTGGAATCAGGTAAGAATGGAATTTGATGGGTGATATTGGTTTAGTTTGTTTAGCAGGATTTGGTGCGAGCCTGTGTCAAATGCTTTGGATATATCCAAAAAAAGAGTTGACACCTGTAGGCCTTCATTTTTGAGACTGTATACTGTGTCTGTGAAGCAGAGGAGGGCTGTAGTGGTACTATGGCAGGTCTGAAACCATGCTGAGTAGGTGACAGGATGTTGCTTTCTAGGAGATAGTTTGGCATCTGGGTATGGATGCATTTTTCTAGGATTTTGGCCAGGGGTGAGAGTAAAGCAATGGGTCTGTAGTTATTAAGTTCAGTGGAGGTCCTGCCTTTATGTATGGGAGTAACATAGGTTATTTTCCAGAGTTTGGGCACATAGTTTTCAACAATTGATCTGTTTATGAGAGTGGAGACCGAGTTAGCAATAGCAACTGCTGTGAGTTTCAAGAAATAGCTGGGGAGTAGGTCGGCTGCTGTTGATGAGGTTTTTTGTTTGGAGAGCATGCTTTTGATTGAAGTGGGGGTAAATTGTTTTAAGGGTAAAGCTTGTATTAGTGTCGTTTGTGTTGGGGGGGGGGGATAGTGAGGAAGGAACTGTACTGTGATACTAAGGATAGAATTGAGTTCACAAAGTGGGAGTTGAATTGTGTTTCGATGGGAACTTTAGTGTCAGGGGTGGTTGGTTTGGGGGTAGCCTTTTGGGTGGATTTTAATAGCTGGTATACATTTTTCCAAAATTTTTGGGACTTGTGTTGGTATTTAGTTTGTAATGTTGTGTAGTAGGATTTTTTTGTTCAGCCTAATACATTTTTTTGCACTGTTGCGCAGTTCTTGGTACTTAGTTAGGCTTTGTGTTTCTTTGTTTTTTTTTTATAGTAAAGCCAGGCAGTGTCTCTGGACTTGAGGATTTGTTTGGTTTCTTTACTGAGCCAGGGGTTTGTAGAGGTTCTAACCTTGCTTTGCGCAATGGAGCGACAGTGTCTAGGTGTTGTAAAAATGTTTTGTTGAAATATTCTACAGCCTGGTCAAGTGGGAGGGTTTTTAGGGGGAGTCCAGTCAGTGTTACAGAGTAAAGTGTTGAGGTCCTCAAAAGATAATTTTTTTGTGTTTCTAGTGGATATATAGTTAGTGGTTTTGCAAATGCTTGTTCTACTACGTATAAAGTATATTATGTTGTGGTCACTTAAGGTGTCTGGGAGACTGCCTGTGTGAGGGTACAAGGTGGGGCTGTTAGTTGGGACCCAGTCAAGGATGGATTCCCTTTTAGTTTTTTTATCACATCTAGTTGGAATTTGGAATAGCTGTTGGTAGCCATGGAGATATATTAGATTACTTGGTGGTTCTGATATACAGGTGAACCAATCTAGGTTGAGGTCTCCCAGAATAAGGGTTTCTTGCGAGTATGTGGAAGAACAGCAGGATAATAAGTCTTCAAGGCTAGGAGGTGTATTACCAGGTGGAATATAGATCATAATTGTGGTGGTGACCTTTTGAGGGTGAAGTTGAAGTTGTGAGATAAGTATGTCCCAATTATTGGAGGAGGGGTAGGAGTTTGGTAATTGACGGACAGTTAAGTTGGACTTGTACAGTAAGGCAGTTCCACCCCCTTTACGAAGTGGTCTGTCTTGTCTAATGATATTTTAACCGGTAGGGAGAACTTCTGAGTTAGCTATGTTTTTATTTAGCCAGGTTTCTGTTAAAGCAACTATGTCTGGGGAGTAGTGTGCTATTGTGGCCTGGAGTTCAGGTATTTTATTTTTGATGCTTCTAATATTTGCCATTAAAAGATGGTTGGTTTTGCTGCTGTTGTTGATTTGCCCAGGGATGAAGAAAGTGTGGGGGGGGGGGTATGTTCTGACATTTGTGGTGGAGCAGTTTGTGTTGGACAGGATGGATTTGAGCCTGGGTGGGGTGGATATCCCCACTTATGGTGAGCCTGGTGTTAAAATGGTGATACAAATGTTTGGAGTTTGGTGAGGAGTGTGAGAAAGTATTGTTTTTTTTTTTTGGAGTAGGAATGAGAACATATGTGTTTAGTTCTGAATTGGTCCGTTATGTAGTTCTTAAACAATTGTGGGAAGATATTATTATAATGTGTGATGTCTGTATATGAGAGTGCATAATTTAGTGTTGTGCTACTAAGTTTAGGGATATTGCTAGAGTGATAACTTGTGGTGTTGTAAAGAATTATGAGAAGACAGACTAAACTTAGTTGTGCGATAGTCATGGTTATAAAGTTTAATTTGGTTCTAGGTGGGGGTCTGAATAGGAATTATAGGGTTGCACTATATGTGGATGGGGAAGTAGTGTGGGTGATGTAAAAAATGCCTACTGGGAATGAGAGTGATTGGGAGTATTTTGTGTGGATCAGGTTGGTGTGGTATAATGTGATATGACTTGAGGAGCTGTGATTGGTGGAGGGGATGAGGGTGAGCTGTGGGTGTGGCTGTGATTACTATAAATGTAGAGGTAGTGGGGGCGGGAGGGAATAGGGGGCAGGAAAGGGGAGCGGAGAGAGCCCGAGCATTAGCGAGTGTGAATGGAGGGAATAGGGTGCAGGGAAGGGGAGCGGAGAGAACCTGAGCGTTAGCGAGGGCGAACAGAGCGGGGCAGAGCCCACCAATACAAGAGAAAAAAGTAAGTATTACTTTACAAATCTGAACACTTTAAACAAATTCCTCAGGTCTAATGGCTTACCAGCAAGCAGAATGTAATTGCTGAAGAGCACTTGTGTCCTGGTGGGAGACTAGACATTTAAAGATGGCTCCATGCTCAGCAGGATTCTAATATAGACTTAGCATTGGGGGAGGGAGATAGCACAAGGGGTGTAGACCAGGTGGAATGCAAAGAAACCAGAGAGGCAATCAGTGGAAATCAGTGAAGGCTTCAGATGGGGTAAGTAATAATTCAAACTACCTGTAAAGTGAAGGAGAGAAGAGACAGCAAAGTTTATTAAGGTTGGGAGTGTGTCTTCACATTGACTTGCTGATTATTTATTATTTATTTATTTTACATTTGTTAACCGGCTAATCTAGCTGGATACATATCCTTTTTCAGTAGAGGCCCGAGGAGAAAAGCTCCAACATAATGGTTAAAACAAGTTGAAAATACAAGTTATAAAAAAAAAATACAAGTTATAAAAAAGGGTACATGTTACATTTACAAGATGAGAAAAAATTTCATAGATGTTATATAAGACAAAAGAACAAACAGCAGGTAATACATAGCAGTGATTTCTTATATACTAATAGTATATAGACTAGTTCAAGAATCACTCGTTTACAATTAGGTTTGAGAGATTTTAAAGATCTGCATAGGGAACATGGACTAAGGAGATATGGGACTAGATGGGTTTGATATATGTAGTTAGTCAGGTTCAGGACAAAACCCCAAAAAGAATTTGGGCCCTTGTAGTTTAGGGAACCCGGGTATTTGGCTTTTTTTAAGTTAAAAAATTTTTTTATTGAGTTTTTGGGGAAAAGGTAGGGTTGGATTAAAGGTGGGTTTAGAAAAAATCTGGATACCCATATTTTTTTGGATAAATTGTTGATTAATTTTTTGCAGGTGTGGGGGGAAATGGTTTTATTAGTAGCCCGGTAATTTTATTTTAAAAATTTGTATTTATTTTTTTTATTGTTAAGGATCCCGCAAAGATGGAAAGGAAAAAATTGTTAGTAGGTTTTTTCCCCTTTTTTAAGTAAAAAGGGGCATTTTTTCGAAAAATTAGATTTTTTTTTTCTTATTGGGGGGTTTTTAGGGGGGCCCCCCAATGGCGCAGTCAAAAAATTTAGAATTTTTTTAAAACACCCTTCCAGTGGTTAGTCCGGACAGTTAGGGTTTTTACTTTTAAAATTTGGCCATGAAATTGTGGGGGAAAATTTTCCGGGGTTTTTTTTTTATTTGTATATTTTCTTGAACCCCCCGGAGGACATTTTTGTTGAAAACCCAAAAAAGTTTCCAAAATTACCCAAAAGTGGATTGGATCTGTTAAAAATTTTTTTTTTAAAAACGGGTCTGGTATTCCCGTTTCCTTATTTATTTTAAAAGTTTCTGGTGGTATGGGACCAATTTGTCCCCCTTTTTTTTCCCGAGTATTTTGGTTTTTTTATTGATAAAGGGAAACCTTTAGGTTTAAATTGAGTTTGAAATTATATTTTTTTATATTGGAAGGTGTTTTTGTTATGAAAGACCCAAAATGACCCTTTGTAATTAAGAGGGTTTCTTATTGGTTTCTGTTATTTTTTTAACCCTTGCCCTTTTGAATTGAAATTTTGGGTTCTTTTCAACTTGTTTATATTGCCTTCCTGGATTTAGGATTTTTTTGTACTTTAAAAAATAATTAAAAGATGGTTTGGGGTTTTTTCCCGTTTTGTTTTTCCAGGGGAATTGGGTATTTGACATTGTGTTTGGGGCTGTGTTAAAAATATTTTGGTTGGGGGAATTTCCCCCCAGGTACTGTTTAAAATGGTGATACAGATGTTGGAGTTTGGTAGTGTGAGAAAGTATTGTTTTTGGAGTAGGAATGAGAACATATGTGTTTAGTTCTGAATTGGTCCGTTATTAGTTCTTAAACAATTGTGGAAGATATTATTATAATGTGTGATGTCTGTATATGAGAGTGCATAATTGTGTTGTGCTACTAAGTTTAGGGATATTGCTAGAGTGATAACTTGTGGTGTTTAAATTATGAAAGACAGACTAAACTTGTTGTTTAGTCATGGTTATAAAGTTTAATTTGGTTCTAGGTGGGGGTCTGAATAGGAATTATAGGGTTGCACTATATGTGGATGGGGAAGTAGTGTGGGTGATGTAAAAAATGCCTACTGGGAATGAGAGTGATTGGGAGTATTTTGTGTGGATCAGGTTGGTGTGGTATAATGTGATATGACTTGAGGAGCTGTGATTGGTGGAGGTGATGAGGGTGAGCTGTGGGTGTGGCTGTGATTACTATAAATGTGAGTGTGGCGGAGGAATAGGCAGGAAAGGAGCGAGGGAGCATTAGTGTGAATGGAGGAATAGGGTGCAGGGAAGGAGCGGAGAACCTGAGCGTTAGGGCAACAGCGGCAGAGCCCACCAAGACAAGAGAAAAAGTAAGTATTACTTTACAAATCTGAACACTTTAAACAAATTCCTCAGGTCTAATGGCTTACCAGCAAGCAGAATGTAATTGCTGAAGAGCACTTGTGTCCTGGTGGGAGACTAGACATTTAAAGATGGCTCCATGCTCAGCAGGATTCTAATATAGACTTAGCATTGGGGGAGGGAGATAGCACAAGGGGTGTAGACCAGGTGGAATGCAAAGAAACCAGAGAGGCAATCAGTGGAAATCAGTGAAGGCTTCAGATGGGGTAAGTAATAATTCAAACTACCTGTAAAGTGAAGGAGAGAAGAGACAGCAAAGTTTATTAAGGTTGGGAGTGTGTCTTCACATTGACTTGCTGATTATTTATTATTTATTTATTTTACATTTGTTAACCGGGCTAGTCTAGCTGGATACATATCCTTTTTCAGTAGAGGCCCGAGGAGAAAAGCTCCAACATAATGGTTAAAACAAGTTGAAAATACAAGTTATAAAAAAAAAAAATACAAGTTATAAAAAAGGGTACATGTTACATTTACAAGATGAGGAAAAATTTCATAGATGTTATATAAGACAAAAGAACAAACAGCAGGTAATACATAGCAGTGATTTCTTATATACTAATAGTATATAGACTAGTTCAAGAATCACTCGTTTACAATTAGGTTTGAGAGATTTTAAAGATCTGCATAGGGAACATGGACTAAGGAGATATGGGACTAGATGGGTTTGATATATGTAGTTAGTCAGGTTCAGGACATGGGCATAGCCATTGTGTCTTGAGATATTCTTTCAGGTTGATTTTGAACTGATTGTGCGAGGTTGTAATTCTAAGGTAGTTTGGCAGGGAGTTCCACTTGCCAATGGAGTTACAAAGAGAGCATCACCAGAGTTCTTAGCTTTAATGGTTAGGATCTGGGTGCTGTTGGATGATCAAGACTATTAAGGTTAGTGTATGGGGACAGAATGCTACACAGTCAGGGAGTTCTATCTGGTTGGTTAATTATTTTACAAGCTTCAGTGAGTTGGTTAAGTTTGAGAAGGTTCAGTTCCAACCAGCCAAGTTTCCTCAGGTTAAGACAATGGTGGGGATATGGGGAACCTGTTATAAATCTAGCAATGTGGTTATAGGCAAGAGAGAGCATGTTAAGTTCACGTTTATTGAGGAAAGAAAAGACTGGGGAGGCATAGAGGAGGGTGGAGAGGAGATGGGACAATAGTTAATTTGGCAGTAGGAGTTAAAAAGTTTTTATTCTGTACATGGATCCAAGTTTTTGTTAACAGATTTTACGTTTGGGTAATGTATGTCAAATTTGAGCTTATGATCAATAGTTACACCTAGTAATTTGGTACTGGTGACAGGGTTATGATAGTCCCATTGTTGGATTTAACATGGAAGGTTGTTATTATTTGGGAGTTCTTTTCCTAGGGTTGAGAAGACGTTGGGGAAAAATAGTAGTACTTTGGTTTTAGTTGGGTTGAGTAGGAGTTTCAGGTCGGTGAACCATTTTTCTACTAGAGAAAACAGAGTTGAGTGGTGGTTTGGAGATTCAAGAGGAGACATCTGAGCAGATCAAGGTGGAGTCACGGCATATTGGATGCAGGTGGATTTAGGGATGACTGAGTGAAGGTCATTTATGAAGATGGAAACAGAAGTGGACCCAATTGAGCCCTGAGGAACACCGGTAGGGGAGCAGGCCTGATAGTCTGTTTGCCCAGGACAGCTTGTTCCCTACCAGTGAGGTAAGCCTTGAACCAGGTTAGTGCTGGGGTGTCCAGATGTGGGGGTTTCAAGGGTGGAAAGAAGGGCTGGTGATTGACCAATAAAGCTTTTGATAGGTCAAGAAAGAGGGGGGATATTAGTTTGTTATTTTGGGTTTTTAATGGAGTCGAAAAAGGGAAAAGGGGGGCAGTGGTTGTACTTGGGGGGGCGCCCTGCTGGGAGTTGGACAAGAGATGATTACAGGTTAGGGTGAAGAAGTTGTTTGTGGATGAATTCATGGTAATTGAAACTAAGTGTGACTGTTTTTATTAGACCCATTGTTCCTTCTGTAATTGAAACTGTTTGGGTGTCTTTCTTCCACATTGTTTATATTTCTGCCTGCAAATCCTGGTATTTATGACGTTGTGTCTGTGTACTTAAAACACAATAATCACAGAGTATAGCAATTTCAGTGATCAGTCCTGTTTTTGTCTTTTTTTCATGACTACTTTTTTTTTTTTTTTTTTTTTTTTGAACAATTGTTAATGGATGATCCCATGTGATATAAACTTCATCATTCTTTTGGTTCATTTCCAGTACTTCTCAGCTACTTCTGTATTTACACAATCCCCCAATGCAACAGCCTTGCCGCCTTATTCTGCCTTTCAGTTTACAATACCCTCTGACCTGAATGCATCTCACACAGCAACATATGTGACTGTTTCCAGTTTTTTATATACAGAACCTCCATTTGTTTGTTTCTCCCACATGTTCACAGTGGACTTGCAGATCTATACATGTAATCAGTTTTGAAGAGGCTTATGTCTATTTCAGAGCAATGGATATATAATCTTGGTATACACTGTTTTTTATATATCATTTGATAAGCATGAAGCATAGTTCTTGTTTTCCTGTCCTATTCATCCAATACTTTTTGGGGCCAGTCGATCACCCCAGAACTGTATGAGCAAACTGATTTATAGCATGGACTTGAAAACTGATGTTGAAAACTGCCTTTGCATCTAGGAATAATCTTGTAAAATCTTCTTTTACAGCAGGCTTCCATTTTGCTTAGTTTAGTTTTGTTGAGATTAGTCAGAATGGGAGATGCATAGAGTAGGGTGGATAGAAGTTGGGAGTAAGCAATGGCTGATCTTGTGTTGCTGGTAAGAAATTATTTGATACGGTAGAGTGATCCCAGTTTGGCATGTACTTTTTTAATAGTTAAGTTCAGATGACCATCAAATTTTAGGTGGGAGTCTATGGTTATTCCCAATAGCTTAGCCTGTGCCACTGGAGCGATTGGAGTAGCATTTGTGGAGTAGATAGTGAATTGACTGTTATCAGTGTTTTTGTTAGAACTGGTTATAATCATAAGCTGAGTTTTCTTTGGATTGAAGATAAGTTGGGCTTTGGTAAGGTAGTTTTCAATGTCAGAGAATGCTAGTTGAGTTGTTTTCAGGAGGGTGGGAATGTTTTGTGCAGCACAGATTAAGGTAGTGTCATTTGCATACTGAATGATAGATGCATGCTGTGTGGAGGTATGGAGGTCATTTGTGAAGACTGTGAATAGTAGTGGTCCTAAGATAGAACCCTGTGGGACTCCTATAGTTATGGGCAACTGAGGAGAGAGAGAATTTTCCCATTTCACAGTTTGGTACCTGTCAGTTAAGTAGCTTTGGAACCAGGTAAGAATGGAATTTGATAGGTGATATTGGTTTAGTTTGTTTAGCAGGATTTGGTGTGAGCCTGTGTCAAATGCTTTGGACATATCCACAAAAAGAGTTGACATCTGTAGGCCTTCATTTTTGAGACGGTATACTGTGTCTGTGAAGCAGAAGAGGGCTGTAGTGGTACTATGGCAGGTCTGAAACCATGCTGAGTAGGTGACAGGATGTTGCTTTCTAGGAGATAGGTTGGCATCTGGGTATGGATGCATTTTTCTAGGATTTTGGCCAGGGGTGAGAGTAAAGCAATGGGTCTGTAGTTATTAAGTTCAGTGGAGGTCCCGCTTTTATGTATGGGTGTAACATAGGTTATTTTCCAGAGTTTGGGCACATAGTTTTCAACAATTGATCTGTTTATGAGAGTGGAGACTGAGTTAGCAATAGCAACTGCTGTGAGTTTCAAGAAATCGCTAGGGAGTAGGTCGGCTGCTGTTGATGAGGTTTTTTGTTTGGAGAGCATGCTTTTGATTGAAGTGGTGGAAATTGTTTTAAGGGT